>NC_022034.1:25624730-25643378 GCF_000317375.1 Microtus ochrogaster | reverse complement strand
CTCCCTCCCTCCCTCCCTCCCTCTCTCTCTCTCTCTCTCTCCCCACCCCCCTTTTCTTAATAAACATTCATGGCTGTTTCCTGCGTTTATGTGTCTGACCCGCCGCCACGGCCGACTAGCCGCTTGCTCGGGTGCGCCGGCGCCCCGCACTGCTGGGACCCGCCGGAGTTTGCTGTGAACCAGCCGGGCGGGCGGGGGAACCCTAGGTATATTTTTTAAGAATAAAAACAGCTATTTGCTTATGTTTAGTATTTAATTCACCCAGTCTAATCAGACCTGAAAGTCACCTCTTATTTTTAAGCTGACACTGCATACTGCTATTCAGACCCATTCACAGTTACTAATTATTCTTTTCAAGTTCAGTGGTTTAGGGGGAGCTTCAGTTTTACCTATTGGTTCCTCAGATGTGTCAATACTGTACACAAAACTGACGGTTTAAAATGTAGCAGATTATTTTGCTGGGAATATTAAATATATGCTACACAAAAAGTCATTATTTAGAAGGAATTTTAAAAGTCAATTTCACAAGGCATTTTACAGTATCAATAATAACATAATTTTCTACAAAAGTACAGCAATGTGACAAAAAGTATTTATTATAGTAACTGATATAAATTTTTTTTAAAAAAATCACCTCTTTTTGGCACAATGTTCTTCAATATCATTGTCCCATCTCTGGGACATCACCAAACTAAGCTCCATTTCCTCCTTTTCAATCTGTGGTGCATTTTCTTCATCATCACTATTTTGGGGATTTTGAGAGTCTGCAAAGGACTGACATGGTAAAGGCATCCTATTCTTTTCTCCTTGATATCCATCACTTTCCAAACCAGCAAGAAGATGTACCAGTGCTTCATCAGGACTACTGTTCACTATAAAACAAGCAAATTAATCACCAACAAATAGCTTAACATTTCTAAATGATCTAATAATTGACATCAATTATGAAATAACACAATAGATGCTGACACATACTAAAAAGAATATAATTAGTGCAAAGGATCAAGTGTTGATGACGTAACCCTCCTGTCAAAATGAGCTCCTTAGACCATCTGAATGAGAAGAATTAGTGATCTTATGAAAAAAAAAATTCTCGCTCTCTCTCAGTCTGCCCTTCTGGAGAGGCAGCTTCTGCCTCTTTCTTTCTCTTCTCCCTCCTTCTTCCCTTTCCCCCTCCTATCCTTCCCTTCCCCCTCCATAACCCACTAAATAAACTCTATACCCCAGCTCAAACAAAAAAAAGAAAAGAAAATTCTCAGATTCCATCTCACATCTATTAAATGAGAACTTCTGAGGTAGGACACAGGGACAGATGTTTTTGAAGAGTTGTCCAAGTGTACTTAGGTATGGACAAGCACTAAAAAAAAAAAAAATATGGCCATAAGTGTTCAAAGTAAAGCATATTCAAACCAACGCTAGCTAATTAAGTGTAATAAGATATATATGTAAACATCTTATCCTACACTTAAACTTTACACACAGGATAGTCAAATACAATCTAGTTGAGATACATAAAGTTTTTAAAAGTAGTTCAGAAGCTTATTTTTTATGAAGCCATACCATATAAACTAAGATTCCTAAAGTTAAAAACTCACACAGTATCAAGGGTTAACAAGGCTGTGATAAAACTGGAATCTTCATCTACTGCTGCACAGGGTGTAAAATGTTCTTAATTTCTGGCACACATCTAAAATCCTTGTAATCTTTAAAGTGTGCCTTTTAATATGCTAAATATATCAGGATGGGTGTTTGCAACCAGAAGGAAAAAGGCAGGATTAGAGCTGACTTCTGTCTCATCCTCCAGCCCTCAGGGTAGAACAGAATAGCTGACGGATGAGTTACACTCTTGGTCAATTAGTCTTGTCTACATAATGAAACATCCACAAAACCCAAATACTGCACATTTCCTTTAATTTGTGGTTCCCAGATTATAGACAGATACATATAATCATATGTGTGTGTGTATATACCAAACTGTTTTCAATACTGTAGCTCTGTAATAGAGTTTGAAGTCAGGAATGGTAATGCCTCCAGTCAATCCTTTATTGTATAAAATTGTTTTGGCTATCCTGGGTTTTGTGTATATATAATTTGAAAGTAGAAGTAAAACTGTCTAAATGAACTAAGGACTTACAGAAGGAAGGGTGAGGTGAGGAGTTAGGAGGGATGAGGGAGAATATTCCCAATATACAATATATACATTTTGAAAAGTTTAAATAAATAAATAACGAACAAAAAAGGGTGGGGTGTGTAAAACCTCAAAACACAAAAGGACTGAATTTTGAGAATTTTAGATAGACAATACATGAGAGTTCCTGGAGCCTGGCACAGAGGAATAAGACATAGACATTCTGTGCCTTTCTTTTGTCCCTCGTTATACCCACTGGTTCTGGCTGTTTTTGGTAACCTTTCTAAGACCCTTTATAAGTCAGTAATAAATCTGATTGCTCTAGTTTGGTGATCTCAATAAAATTAATTGAGCCTGGGAAAGGGGTAGGCAGCCCTTCCAATGGATTCTGTTATAGTCTCCAAGTAGATAAGGACTAAAACTGAATTGATTAGAGAACATCCAAGTGTTATCCACTCCAGAACTGACTGCTTGCTAGGTATGTGGGAAAAATGCTTAGACATCCAGTCACAAACATGTTCTGTTTCGATTGTTAGGGTTAGGAATACAGGAGAAACTGAGTTTATATTCTCCTTATATCCATACTATATGACCCAACATGTGTATGTAAGAAATTCACTACCACATGTATATACAATAAAACTGAAGATATTTATGTGGTTTTTTTACTTCCAATGACTGGGTCAGCTTATAAAATAAAGGGTTTCATTATGTCATTTAGATATGTGCACATCACTTCGCTATACTCCAGTTACCGTTTCCCTCTCTTTTCTGCTATTCTCAGTGCCCTCATCCATCAACTGGCTCACTTTCTGCCTTCATGGTCTATAGATATATTCACTTTTTCTCCTGTGTGTATGTAGGAGTCTGTGCACGTGCATTAGAAGCCTAAGGTGGATGTTGGGAATCTTTCTCAATTTCTTTTCTACATTAGCTTTTGTGGAAATATCTTCCCACTGCAGTTATTTATAAAACAGGATACCAAGAATATGTAAATAATTAAAATAGATGATAAAAAAGAAATTAGTCAATAACTAGGTAAAGGAATTAGTTCACAAAAGGAGAAACGCAAATGTCCACTAAATATATAAAAATATATTGAAGCAGGACCTTTTTTAAAAACAGAATCTATGTAGTCCTGGAATTCACTATGTAGATCAGGTTGGCCTCGAACTCAGACCTGCTGGGATTAGGGGCATAGGCCACCAGGGCAGACTGAGGCAGTACTCTTAATCAAACCCAGAGCTCACTGATAAGGCTAGCCTCATTAGCCAGCTTACTCCTCAGATCCATCCTCTTTGCCTTCACAGGACAGAATTACAAGTGGAGTGTCATGATCACCCAGCACTTATATAAGTTCTGGGGGTTTTAAAGCCACTCCTCTTGCTTGCATGGCAAGAACTTTAACTCTAAATTTATTTAAAAACGTTTGTTTGTCTGATTTTAAGGGCGTGAGCCAGTCTTTTGCCTGCCTATATCTTGACACCAAAAGAGGAGGGCAGAAGTAGGGTTGACTCCGGGACAGGAATTAAAGATAAGTTGTCATTTGGGTGCTAGGAATAAACTGGGTCCTCTGGAAGAACAGTCAATACTCTTAACTGCAGTCATCTCTCCTCCATCTATCTAATAACTTGGTTCTTTATGGCTCAAAAAGTACTATTATGTATCTAAACCACATTCTCTCTCTATTTGACTATCTGTTGGTGGACATTAGACTGGTTTGATATCTCAGTCACTGTGACTCAGTTCTCAGGATGCACCGGCAGCAGTTATCCAGGAGAGATCCGGTTTGTGTTTTAAGGACCCTCTGCACTATTTTCCATGGTGACTGCACCAGATTATATTCCCACTTACAGTGTGCAATACTGTCTGTTCTTTCTCTATGTCACTGGTAGATGAGCTCAGGGCTTCTCACACGCCAAGGGCAACTCTCTACCTTGAGCTACAGCTCTTTTCTCTTCTTCCCTTTCTCAGACAGAGCCTGTCACCAAGCCAGGCCTGGCACTTGCTCTCCTCCTGCCTCAGGCTCCTCAGTGGGCCCAACATTTGTCTGTTTCCTTGATGACAGAAGTTCTGCCTGTGGTGAGATGGAATCTTAATGTAATTTTAATTTGCATTTATTTGTCTGATGGCTAAGAATGTTGAACATTTTCCCCATATACTTATTGGCCATTACATTTCTTCTTTTGAGAACTGACTCAAAAGTTACTACTTCTTATAGATTTATTTTTATTTATGTGTCTAAGTGTTAGCATACACACTTGTATGTGCACCACAGGCATGCCTGGTGTTCATGAAGGTCAGGATAGAGTGCTGCATACATTGTATAGGGAGCTGCCATGTGAGTGTTGGAAACTGAACCTGGGATGATGTGAGAGCAGCAAGCACTCTTGACTGCTGAGCCATCTCTCCAGTGCCCCCTACTTTAACATTTAATTATTTATGTTCTTTATATACTCTAGGCTATCAATATCCTATAAGATATATGGCTAGCAATGGAGATATTTTCACAAAAGCTTATTATTCCTAAATATACATGTCATAATATTTATAATACCCCCAAATTGGAAATAACCTAAATATACATCAGCTGACAATCAAAATATATTATGATGTAAATGATAAAATATTTCTGATCAAGAAAAAGGGAATGAAAGTTATACCATGGTTGAACTTTGAAAACGTTATGATAATTGAAAGCAGCCAGATCCAGGAAAATATTTGAATGATTTCATTTATATTAAATGTTCTAGTTAGGTAAACCCAGTAAAAGAGAGTGTTTGCCCAGGGGCTAAAAAGAAGTAATGTTCTGAAATTGGGTAATAGTACAGGTTGCACAATTATAATAATGCACCTTTAAATAAATTTTTAAAATGACATTAAAACAGGTCCGTCCTTCCCCAGTCTATTACACAGTCCTCCTCTCTATAGAATGAGGCAACAAGGTGACATAATTTCCATTTACTAAAACACCAAGCTTTATGTTTTCTTTGTTGATGTTTAGGAATTTGGCCCAGGGACTGGAGAAATGGCTGAGGTTAAAAGTACATAATTCTCTTGCAAAGAGCCTGAGTTTGGTTCCTAGTACCTTGTTTAGGCAGCTTACAATACCTGTCTCCATCAGGGAATCTGATGCCCTCTTCTGGACAACATGGACACACCCCCATCCTCCAACAGACACACTTCGGTCATGTTAACAAATGTAATATAAAATGAAAATAATTGCTTAAAGCTGTTTTGACAATGATCTACTTCTTAAAACGAAATATACAATTATTTTCCTTTTTCTGCTTCATTCTTATAGAGATCAGATAACATTTAAACTTAAACTGCTAGAATTGTAAGGAAAGGTGGAGTCATATCTGTTGTGGGTACAACACATTTGGCTAACGGTGAATTAAGGATCTACCACTCACACTCCTTTTTCAATTTCTTAAATTCTATGTTCTCTCTTAACTTTTGTTTAGCTACATTTGATATATGTGTTAATTTATTCAAATAGAGAAATATATGAGATTACAACCTCAAATTAAAGCAGTAATGTGTTCATAGAACAATTTCTTTTAAAAATTAGATTTAAAAGCTAAAAAGTTCCTTATCCAAAAGATTTTTAAAATGAGCATATACAATAATTTTTGGATTGCCCACAACCAGTAAGTTTATGTTCTACCTAAATAAAAATGTAGAGGGTATTAGATGGAGCTGAGATCATACTGGTTCTATAAAAATTTTTAAAGGGAAGCAAAGACGCATCATAATATTGATGAAACCAAGCAAAATAAGAAGCATACTGTATAAATGGTTTCTGATGATTAAAAGGCATTTAAGGTGATACTGCAACACTCAAAAATAATGGTCATATGCTACACTACTTAAAATTCAGTGACTTGAATGTAAATTTCTTAGTAGTACAGCAAACCATTCATGGTTTTATTAGTATGCTTCATGTGGAGTATTATTTTAAAAAAAAAATATAAAGAGTAACTGGGAGCTGGGGAGATGGTTCAGTAGTTAAAATGCTTACACTGCAAGTATAAGGACCAGAGTTCAGATCCCCAGAAACACATATAAAACCTGGTGGGCAGAGCAACCCACCTGTAAATCTTGCCCTGGAAGGGGTTAGCAGGGAGTTCCCCTTTGGGTTTGACAGACTCTGTCTCAGTGAATAATGTTGAAGAGTGTTTAAGGATGGTTCCTAACATAGTCGTGAGGACCCCAGATGCATGCACACAGACATGCCTGCTTATCCCTACATATGTAAATACATGTACATATGTATTCATCCTACACACACAGAAAATAAAATAAAGAGAATAAAATTTGTTTTGCTCCTAAAGCAACATGTTTTCACCCAATGTAGAGTTACAAAAGGCTTTCTTTCACAGCTGTTTATTTTTTAAGGAAAAACTATGCAGAAAACACAACATTACTGGATTTAATGTGATGCTTAATTTCTATATTCAGTATTACTAAATGTAAAATGTTTACTTTTTTGAATCATGGGGAAAATAAAAAACAGAAACCCACTTTGATTAAAACATGATAAATTTACTTACTGAAAGTTGGTGTCTCACTCAGTCTTTGAGTCAAAGGCTGAAAAGTCTGACTATTTTCCATGAGGTTCAAAATAGCTTCTTCATTAATAAGTGCCTCTTCTACTTTATGTCTAGTGCTACCTTAAGATGACAAAGAATACAAAGTTAGCAGTTTACACAATAGATTTTATATAAGTTATGGAATATTACAGTATAATTCTACTTTAAAATTGTGAAATGTTAGTGAAATATATAAAAATGCAATATAAACTTAATAAAAAAGCCAGTGACTTAATGGGAAATGAGCAAAGAATATAAAAATCAATTATTAGATGAAGAAATCCACATGGCCTTCAATTTGCTTTAACTCATTGGTCATCAGAAAATGAAGGTTAAAATAAGGAAATGCATTTCAAAGAACCACAGTAACACAATTTCTTTTGTTGTATTTCATTTGTATCTATTATTTAGCACATTTAAATGTTATCTAGGGTCCTCCTGCCTAAAAACACCACATATGAAACAAAGTGACTAATCATAAAAACCTTCATTATCTCTTACATACCAATTGTATACAAACTATATTCTTGCATGCATCCTACTATCCAGCTACACACATGTGTTCTTTCGAGAAAATCTGGCACAAAATCATTAAGAAGGCATATATAGCCCTGGGCAAAAGTGAAAATGATCTAATATTTGTAGAGAAACAGAAAAGTATTAAAGCAAAATATCTGTCAGTGGCTAAATTAAATAAACAGTGATAAATTTCAATTAAGATGTTGACATAAAAAGATGATAATCACTATTAGTAATGAAAGAAATAATTAAACCTCAGTAAGTTAGCATTCATATTCTGTAGAACAGTTACATTAAAGAGATAATATCAAGTGTTAAATAAATAAAAAAACACTAAATCACAGGAAGTCTTACGTAATGTTGATACGAATGCAAAACAGTCCACCCAACATGGAAAACAACTCGGTATTTCATTTAAAAACTAGACACAGATTTATCACATGCTCTATAAATTCCACTCACTGGTATCTACTGAAAAGAAATGAAAACATGTTCATACAAAGACATGTTTATCTAATCATTGCTTTAAATTTTACCCCTTATTCAAAGGCAATATTTAAAATAAAGCTTACTTTGCAACTGGTTCATTTGCTACAATTTCCAGTATTTTATAATTCTTCCCATGACATTTACTTTGAATTTCATATTTTATTGTTCATAGCAACATTACTTTTATCAAACAGAAGTGAAAGCAACTGAAATATCTACCAACTAAGAATGGATTAATAAGTACAACATTTTATAATAAAAGGAATGAAATATTGATAATTATCATAGCACAGACAAACCCTGGAAGGGTTTGCTAAGTGAAAAAAAAAACTATATTGTAGGATTTCATTTATTTGACATATCTAGAAATGTAGACAGACAAGAATTTAAGGAAATGGTTACTTGGGAGTTAAAGCCGGGAATGGCCATAACTGCCAATAAGAAAGATTGTACGTTGGTGGAAATTTTCTAAAATTAGAACATACAGAGTAATAATGTATTTAAAATGAGTGAATTTTATGCTCTGTAAATTATTTGTCAATTATTTGTTTAGAAACGCAAAATTTTGAATGTAAAAGCAAATTTCCTAATCTATGTCAAGAATGACATCATTTGTATAAAATCTGAAATATTAAGCAGCAGCAAGTATTGTGGACATACATATAAAAAGAGTCACAAAATTTTACATCAAAAGAGTTTATAGCAACTTTGGCATAGTGTTTATCTTTAGAGACATAGAAAGGGTAAAAGAATAGGAAATAATTTTTGCTATATCTATATTTATTTCTTAGGAGAAAACCAAACAAACAAACAAACAAATATTAACTTAAGTGTCCAATGCAATGATGCTTGTTTTAGTATTTTCTGTTTAATTGAAAAGATAATCAGATAATTTCACCTTTGCTCAAATCTGTGTCTTTGTGGACTTCTATCATATTGGCTGGAGTACACGGAAGCATTTCAGGAGAAAGAATCTCAGAGTGCAATGTTAATTCAGCAGAGAACTCTTGGGATCCATTGCTGTAGTCCATAGATCCTGATAATGTTCTGCTTAATTAAAACATAACTTTTATAATAAACTATATAACAACACAATAAAATTAGCTCTAAGATCTATAACAAATACGACTTACACAGAGAAATCATTCTGTTTGAGAATTTCTTGAAGTCTCTTCTGAAACAGTTTTTCACTTTCTGTTGCTAGCACAAATCTGCAATCTTTAAATTTGAAAAGTGCATTAGATAGCAATGAATGAAATACTTCTACTTTCTCACAGCATTTTCTTATCTGTCTTCTAACTCATATCCCACCACCTAAAGTAGTCCTGTTACAGAATTATACAAAAGAGAAATGGATGTTATTTTTTTTTTTTTTTTTTTTTGGTTTTTCGAGACAGGGTTTCTCTGTGGCTTTGGAGCCTGTCCTGGAACTAGCTCTGTAGACCAGGCTGGTCTCGAACTCACAGAGATCTCCTGCCTCTGCCTCCCGAGTGCTGGGATTAAAGGCGTGCGCCACCACCGCCCGGCGAAATGGATGTTATTAACAATAAAATTAAGAACTTATCATTTGAAGTTTTATAGTTATAGCTTAAAACAAAACAGAAAAAAAATGTTTCTACCCACAATCACATCATATACTTCAAAATTAGAAGTTTTCTCCTTGTAAAATGCATTTCAATTTTAAAGGGCATAAAAAGGCACTTAAATTTTATCAAAACATTTTTGGCACTCTAGATATAATAGTAAAATTTAAAAACTTTAATTGGACTTCAGTAGAGACTTACTACAATATTTGTTTTCTGAGTGGTCCTTTACACTTTATCTTTAAAGCTTTGCTGTATTCTGTGGCATGTGAACTCTCAACTTCTTTCAGAATATAGCAACATTTAATAATAAATGAATATTTTTCTTAAATCAAGGTGAGGGTTTATATGACAGTTTCAGAAAACAGTGAAGACAATATTTCATGGCTGACACTTTCAAAGTAGAACAAATCAACGGTGTTTCTAAGCTGAGACCCATGGATTTCAGTATCTTATTTGGAAATAAAGGAGAGAAGAATATACTAGAGGATGAACACAGAACAACAAGTGTAGCAAAAAGGTAAGGTACACAAAAACCAAAAACACACAAAGAGATAACAATAAAATGACCTTTGGAGATAGTTATAAAGATTTATTGGTTGTACAGCAATGATGGTAAGAAGTACAGAAAAATTAAAGGTAATTTAAGAAATAAAATCCAAGCTGGGCGATGGTGGCGCACGCCTTTAATCCCAGCACTCGGGAGGCAGAGGCAGGCGGATCTCTGTGAGTTCGAGACCAGCCTGGTCTACAAGAGCTAGATCCAGGACAGGCTCCAAAGCCACAGAGAAACCCTGTCTCGAAAAAAAAAAAAATCTAGTGCTAAGAGAAAATTCAATGACTATATTTTTCTACTAAAAATATTTCCTTAAGTCATTAAAGCATTATCAGGCATATACCTTGTGATTCAGGCTGGCTAATTTGAGAACTTTCATTTCTGTTTCTTCGCCGTTGCTTTTCATCTTCCCATATGGCCTGGAGCCCAGGGTTTCCACCAATTTGAGCTGCAATCACAATACTACAAGGGTCAAAGTGAAAAATTCTTTCTATAAACCCCCTAAGCTTTAATAAATACCTTTTTGGGATGGGGATACACAGGGATACTCATACTGGCCTGGAACTCATTATATTACTCAGGCCTGCCTGGGACCCATAGAGATCTGCCTGCCTACGTCTCCTGAGTGCTAGGATTAAAGACATACACTACCACGCCCAACAATATTATCTTTTAAGAGAACCATTTACTGTATATGGTATAAAGGACAAATTATCCTAACTCGAAATTTATCATGTTGCTTCCTTTCTAGCTTTTTGTCCTATAATGATTGGGAAAAAAAGTAAAATACCAAATAAATAAAATTCAAAGATGTGATGAGAGATAAATCTAAAACTTCTCTCCATGACATCTAGCCTGTGTATAAAACAATCAAAGGGCAGAGTATATGAAATTATTTTACGCTGGCTAATGTCATTTAGTGTCACTTAGTTTCCTATCTGGGTAAATAAAGTCAAGCAGATGGAAATATACAAGAGCAAAATGACCACCCATTGTGACTAAATATAAAATGCTTTCTCAAGAGTCATGTGTTGGACACTTGGCCCCAGGCTGGCGCTACACTTCAGAAGTGACTGGATTACGAGGCAGTAAGTTAATCAATTTAGAATTGAATGGACTATGAGGAGTGGGCATGCTACTGTGTTTATCTTGTCTTGGTCCCTTTCTGTCTGAGTCCTGGCTTACATGATGTGAATAACTCTGCTCATCATGACCTCCTGCCTTATGCCTGGAAATGATGGTGCCAAATGACCATGGACAGAAACCTCTGAAACTGAGACACCTAAAGAAGTCTTTCGTTTTTTTTTTAATTTTTTTTATTGAAAGAAAAAAAAAAAAGAAATTCCCATCTCCTCTCAGCCTCCCATTTCCCTCCCCCTCCTCCCATTCTTCTCCTCCTCCCCCCACTCCACTCCCCCTCCCTCTCCAGCCCGAAGAGCAGTCAGGGTTCCCTGCCCTGTGGAAAGCCCAAGGTCCTCCCCCCTCCATCCAAGATGGTTTCCCCAGGTATTTTTCTCAATGCAACAGAAAGCTGGCCAACATACCCTCCCATCAGAAACAAAGAGTACACTTGAAATATTTTGTTTTCTTCTTCTATAATATCATACTTCTCCAGTAATGCTTCTACCCTACTTTTGTCATTATGTTTTACAAATAAAAATACATATTAAGAAAAATTGTGTGCATACCCTCAATGTCCAGCCTATTTAAGATGTCAGCAGCTACAGCATCCACTTCTAATTCACATGTACTCAGAGGTTCAACACCTTCCAGTAATAAAGAGCTGTAAAGAAATGATATCAATAAATACAGTAACTGTGCCAGCACAAACTCCCCAAGTTGTTGTTGTTGCTGCTGGGGATCTGAGATTTCTTATGCAGGAATTTGTGTTTTAGTAGTATTGAGAAAACCTGAGGTTAATAAATGAGTCCATAATTATTCATGATACTATGTATATGTAATAAATTAATAACAGGATAAGAAAAACTGTAAGGACAACCTACTAATAACATTTAAAATACAGTCTATATATTCTGAATCATATTTTATACATAAGGAATATTAATATTCAGTATACTGTTCTGGTTAAAGAAAACAGTTAAGACAACAGAGGGACAACATAAAAATTCATGAAAAATCATAAATATATAAAGTAAGTTGCATAGAAGTATTTTCCCCCTGCATGATTTTCAGATAAGGGAAGGTAAGCACACCAATTCACTATTGGACCAATTCACTATTCTTCTTGCCCTCGGCTATTTCTGACCTGGAGATGCTTTAAAACTTTTCACAACTACTGAAGTGATGACCACATGAATGTTCAACGGTGAGTTATTGCTAGCAAAGGTGACAACAGTTTAATTTTATAAGAACTACAACAAGTTTTCACTAATGCCTTTGACTTGAAAACATGGGTTAGTTTGAGATTTTTTTGACCTTCAGACCTACTAAAAAGAAAATTAGGAAGACACCATGGAACTGTCCATTCTGTGCATTCTCAGAATGCACAGAAATCTGGTACAGGTCCTAGTTTACCTGTTCCAAATGCAAGATCTCATGCGAGAACAGATTCTAAATGAAGAATGAAAGATCAATAACTCTACCTGAAAGTAGGGGATGCAGATTTTATCAACATTATATTGGATGTTATTTTAAATGTTTTTTTTCATTTTAAAGATTTACTTATTATGTATACAGTGTTCTGTCCACACATAAGCCTGCAGACCAGACGAGAGCACCAGATCTCATTACAGATGGTTGTGAGCCATCATGTGGTGGGTGGGAATTAAACTCAGGACCTCTAAAAGAGCAGCCAGTCTCTAAACCACTGAGCCATCTCTCTAGCCCCTATTTTAAATGTTTTAAGAAAAACATTAGGAAACTTTCATTTTCTATTGTCTTTTCCTAAGGTGGGACATAAGACATTATTAATTTGTCATGGCTGTTGGTATAGCTCAATGAGAGAAAGCCTGCCTGGGATGCCTGAGGTCTGGCCCTGATCATTACCCTCACACTACAAAACAGAAAGTAATTTGTTAAAACACACACATACCTACCTTTGCACTATTCCTACAGAAAGGCATAGTAAAGCTAACTTATCACAACATCCCTTTACCTTTCAGAAAAAAAAAAAAAACGATTCACAAAGTAGAATGGCCTCTCCATTCATTTAATATAGAGTAAAAAATAAAGTCTATGAATACTAGCAGCCCACCCCATTCTTCACACTCATAAATAGACAAATCTGCTACCAAGAAAAGAAAAAAAAAATCAGCTGGGAAATAGCTCAGTGAGTAAACTTTTTGCCATACAAACATGAAAATGATGGTCAGTTCTCCAATATCCATGTAAAAAACTGGGTCTAACACCCCTACTCTGTAATTCTATCCCTAAGAACATAGAGAGGAAGTTCCCTAGGAATGCTATTCTATTCAAGTGTTCCAGGTTCAGTGAAAAACTTCCAAGAAATAAGGTGTAAAGTAAGTACAGAAGATACCTGACCATGACCTCTGGACTCCATTCACATATATAAACAAAAAAATACATACCAAAAAAACAAACAAATAAAAACAAACAAACAAACAAAAAACCAGAAACAGCAAAAAACAATCTCACGAAGATCAGTGAGTTAGGGAGATGGTTCTGAAGGGTGCTTGCTTGCAGGCAGGTCTAAAGACCTAAATTTGACCCCAAAATCTCACATGGTAGAACGAAAGAACCAACTTGAGATTTGTCTTATGACCCCTACACTTCTGCAATAACACATATACATGCATGCATGTCTGTGTGTGTACACACACACAACACCATATTAAATAAATTAATAAATATAGTTCAAAATAATAAACATGCCTGGCAGTGGTGGTGCACACCTTTAATCCCACCACTTGGGAGGCAGAGGCAGGTGGATCTCTGTGAGTTTGAGGCCAGCCTGGTCTACAAGAGCTAGTTCCAGGAGAGGATCCAAAGCTACAAAGAAACCCTGTCTTGAAAAACCAAATAATAGCCGGGCGATGGCGGCGCATGCCTTTAATCCCAGCACTCGGAGGCAGAGGCAGGCGGATCTCTGTGAGTTTGAGACCAGCCTGGTCTACAGAGCTAGTTCCAGGACAGGCTCCAAAGCCACAGGAAACCCTGTCTCGAAAAACCAAAAAAAAAAAAAAAAAAGAAAGAAAAACCAAATAATAACAATAAACATAAATTTAAAAGAATAAAACAAGACTAGCAAGATAACTCACTGGGTAAAAACACTTGCTAACAAACCTGATGACCTGAGTTTTATACCCAGGACTTATAATATGGTAAAAAGAGAAAACTGATTCCCACAGATTGTCCTCTGATCTCTGTGCATGTGTTCATATACACAATAGTTTAAAACCTTTTGAAAATTGAGTGACACACATGCAACTAAAAAGAGGAAAACTATAACCATGCTGCCAGTAACACAGTGACCAATAAGAGGCTCAAGAAAGCTTGAGCAATATTATGTAGGACAAAAAAAGAAAGCCCTTAACTTTATACAGAAAAGCTACTGACTAATAACTTAGAAGGGTAGTGATGATATGTCTGCTTTATGGTAGGAAAATCTAAGCATTTGGAATTTGCTATAACTTTAACAATAAGTATAATCAGCAAAACAGTAAAAGAAACAAGTTGTATTTTGTCATGTCTTTATTTCCATAGCTCCTCAATATTTAGAATCTAAAGGGTTATTTAATTTAAATACATGTCACTTCAATTTTAAATTGCCATTTTACAATAACTGAGTTTTTAACTTAATAACTTACAAGACCTCAATTTAGACTCCATGATGAAGACTAATACTGACAAGAAATATAACAATTTACATCAGATTCCATTTATTAATTAGGTAATAACTATGTATGTTTCCATGATCTGTTTTTATGTATTTTATTTATAAAGTCACAGTAAATTTTATATTGTGTGTTTTATATTGTGCAGGTGTGTATGTCATCACATGGAGAGGTCAGATGACAATCTGTAGGAATCTGTTCTCTCCTACCATGTAGGTTCAGGGATCAAACTCAGATCATCAGATTTGGCAGCCATTTTGCTGCTCCCACCACTGTGAGGTGTTCTTTAACCTGTGAACTCATGTTATATAACAATTCTGAGACTTGCTTTTACAATAAATGTTTAAAAGACCCAATGTAGTAAAAGGCTAAGTTTTAATTATAATAACCAACAGTAAGTGATCATAGTCAGAACACACATAAACTTTCCCTTCTTTGACATCATTGGCTAACCTTGGTATTTCATCTTCTTCCCATCTAAACAAAGTACCCGCAGCAGAATTTCCTGATAACTGCTCCTTTAATGATCCAGTTGCATGTGATGTATCACCTAGAAAAAAGGCAAATTTAAATAAATCATACTTTCAAACTTTTTATTTTATCCAATAAATTCATCTACCTATTTATTTATTATTGGAGACAGCATCTCATAACATAGCTGTGGTTGACCTAGAACTCATTTTGTAGACGAGAATAGTCTCAAATTTACAGACCTGGCAGACTCTGCATATATCAGGAAGGTTATAATTTGTACAAAATAGTTCTCTTTGTAAAATAATTTACAAATCATGAGGAGTACCTAAACATTGTATCTTAAAGATTCACTGATATGCAGGATTACATATGCACAGCTGAATGCAGTAATTCCAAACTAAGAGTAGGAGAAAGTGTTCACAATGAATTAGAGTATGAACAGTTACAAAATGACACAGTATAATAAAAGTATATACCTAAATGTTCAGGTAAATACAATTAACATCTCATTAAAAATAAAGAAGTGTACTTTTTAGAGTTCAAATTGCTAAATCAAAGAGATATGAGAAAATGCCACAAAAATCAACAAAATGACAAGAATTAATATATACCTTTCAATAGCAAGTCTGACTATTAAAGGTCTTAATTCCCCAGTAAAAAGACACAGACTAACAGATTGGATTAGAAAACAGGATCTATCTTTTGCTGCTTCAAAGAAACACACCTCACCAATAAAGATAGATATCATCTTCTGTGGTGATATTTTGTTTGTGCCTGAGAATCGGAGTCTAGAGCAAGCCACTAGTTAGCCATAGTGGCCAGGAAGACACACACACCTCACAGCACTCGGGAGGCAGAGGCAGATGGATCTCTGTTAGTTCAAGGCCACCTTGGGCTACACTAAATTGATCCAGTCTCAAAGAGAAACTGAGCCTGGCAGTGATGGTTCATATCTTTATTCCCAGTACTTGGGGGTCACATGCCTTTAATCCCAACACTATGAAAGTGGAGATGGGAATGGATATGGCTGGGGGAGAGAGGAATATAAGGAGCACATTCAGTTTGAGGATTCATAGAGACAGGATCGCCCTTTTGGTCTGAGGATTCAGTAGAGATAAGAACTAATGGCTGGCTGCTCTGCTTCTCTGATTTTTCAGATTTCATCCCCTAATATCTGACTCTGGGCTTTTATTATTAAGACCAATTAGAAATCACGCTACAACCATAGGAGGAAAATGGTGGGAAAAAATATTGTAAACAAATAGAAATAAGACAGGAGTAGATATTTTATTATCTGATAAAATGAGACTTCAAACCAAAATTAGTTGGAATATATAAGAAGAGACACTTCATACTCATTAAAGGAAAAAAACCACCAGCAGAATATTATACTCCTAAACACAGGGACACTTAATGTCATAAAGAAAACACTGGTAAAAATCAATAACCTCAACACAGTAATAGTGGGTGATTTTTAACACCCTCCTCTTATCAACATACAGGTCATCTGGAAATAAAATAAGCAGAGAACCCTGAGTTAATGATATAGAAAACCAAATGATCTAAAAGATATCTATAAGGTTTTCCACCCAATCCCTAAAGAATACACATTATTAGCAGAACACAAAACAAATTTCAATAAATATCTGACCTACATTTTATCTGACCACAACAGAATTGTAGTGAATTACCAACAACAATAGAAACAACAGAAAACACACAAATGGATAACAGCAGACTATTGAATAGCAACTGGATGAAGGATAAAACTAAATAGGAAATTTTTAAATTCCTAGAAATGAATGAAAATGAAAGCACAACATTCCAAAATCTATGAGACACAGTAAAGGAAAGTTTACAGTATTAAGTGCCTACCCCCAACCCCAATCCACTCTTTCTCCATTTCTGTTTAGGAAAGGGCAGATCTCCCAGGAGTATCAACAAAACATGGCATATCAAGTTGCAGTAAGACTAAGCACTTCCCCCATGTATTATGATGAGGCTAGGCAACCCAGTATGGAAGTAGGGTCCCAAAAACCAGTAAAAGAGTCAGAGACAACCCCTGTTCCCACTGTTAGTCCCACAAGAGGACCAAGCTACACAACTGTAACATATATGCAGAGTGTCTAGGTAGGTCCCATGCAGGTTTCCTGGTTGTCAGTTCAGTCAATTTGAGAGATCTTACATTAATAAATTAATGATGCACCTAAAGGCCTTGGAAAAACTAAAACAAAAACACCCCCCAAAAGTAGACAGGCAGAAATAATCAAATAAGGGTTGAAATTAATGAAAAATATAAAGATCAATAAAATGAAGTTAATTCTTTAAAAAAGATTAACAAGATTGCAGTAGAACAAACCTCTTATACACTATAAAGATTTGTCACTTGAATTGGTTTAATAAAATGTTGTCTGGCCAGTAGCCACGTAGGAAGTATAGGCTGGGTGGAAAGAAGGGTGGGTGGAGTCAGGGATGCAGGCCAGGCGCAGAGAGAGCAAGATGAATATGCCATGCTGAGCAAGGGTACCACCATGTGGCAGAACGTAAATAATGAATATGGATTAGCTTAAAATACAAGCCTGATAATAATAAGCCTGAGCATTGATCAAGCATTTATAAGTAATATTAAGCTTCTGTGTGGTAATTTGGGAAGTGGCTGCTGGGTATTTGGCACCAAGTGACTCTGAGATAGAAAATTTCCATCTACAATTGATAAACCTTTAGTTAAATTAACCGGAGAGATGATCCAAACCAATAAAACTGAGACTCTAAATAAAGACATTACAATAGACATTCAAGAAATTCAGAGAATCATAAAGACTTGAGAATTACTTTATAATCTATGTTCCAATAAACTAGAAAAATCTAAAAGAAATAGATGAATTTCTAGATATAGATGGCCTATCAAAGCTAAATCAAGATTAACTAAACAATTTAAATAGACCTATGAAATACAATTGAAATAAAAGTAGTAGTTAAAAATCTCCCAACTAAAAATAACCCCAGGGCCAGATGGATTCAGCAGAGAATTCTATCACACCTTCAAAGAAGAACACCAATATACTTCAAATTATTTCACAAACAAATGAAGGAACATTCCCAAATACTTTTCACAAAGCTGAGATCAACCTGATAGCAAAACTATACAAAAAAGCCCATTAAAAAAGAAAATTATATGCTAGTATCTCTGATTGACAAGGCCATGATGGAGGAAGGTCATTGGTTGATTAAATAAAGAAGCTGCTTGCCCTGATAGGTTAGAACATAGGTGGGAGGAGTGAACGGAGCAGAACTCTGGGAGGAAGAGGAAGTGAGCTCAGAGACTCCACAGCTCTCCTCTCGGGAGCAGATGCCTCAGAGAGACACGATGCTCCACTCTTGCGGGCAGAAGCGAGAGCTCTGCTCTCTGAGGCACACGCGATGAAGCTCCGACCCAGGATGGACGTAGGCTAGAATCTTCCTGGTAAGACCGGTGCTACACAGATGATAA
>NC_022034.1:25607490-25624630 GCF_000317375.1 Microtus ochrogaster | reverse complement strand
GGGCAGCAGGGTGTTGGGGACGCAGCCCCGCCGCTCCCTATTACTACAAGGCCACAAAAGTTCTCAATAAAATACCAGCAAACCAAATTGAAAAACACATCCAAAATACTGTACACCATGATCAAGCTAGTTTCATCCTAGAGATACTAATGTATCAGTAATCTGAATCCGTCACATAAATACATGACAGGAGAGAAACCATACGATCATCTCATTAGATGTAGAAAAGCTGCTGATAAAATCCAACATCCCTTCATGATAAAAGTCCTAGAGAATCAAAGAAGGCGGGAGAAATATCTCAACATAATAAAGCAAGCCCAAAGCCAACATCTTACTAAATGAAGAAAAACTCAAAAGAATTTCAAATAAAATCAGGAAGAGACAAAAATGTCTACCATCTCCATTCCCATTCAAGTTTTCGCTACAGCAATAGACAAGTCAAGGAGATAAAAGGGATACAACTAGGCAAGGAAGAAGTCAAGGTACCCTTACTTTCAGATGCTGTGATTCTATGCATATAAGACCCAAGAAACTCCAACAAAAACCTCACACAGCTGCTATGCAGTCAGCAAAGTAGCAGAATATAAAAATAAACACACAAAAATCAGTTGCCCTCCTATATAGAAACAACAAACATGCAGATTAAGAAATTAGGTAAATAATTCTATTCAAAATAGCATAAAATACATGCATACATGCGTACGTGTGTGTGTGTGTGTGTGTGTGTGTGTGTGTGTGTATCTTGAGGCTTGAGAGATATCTCGATGGTTAAGAGCACTTGATGTTCTTGCAGTAAACCTGAGTAAAGCAAAGTGGGATGTGGCTTAGTGGTAGGATGCACAGACTTCTGGATTCAATTTTCAGACACGCATACATATATGGGGGAGAAAAGGAGGGAACAGCACATGCATGCACATGCACAAACACACACACACACACACACACACACACACACACATAGTATAAGCCAATAAACTATATGTGCCAGTCCTGACATGTATATATCCAACAATTCTAGAAGTAATCTTTGAAATGAAAATACTTTCTCCACTGTCAAAGTTAAGGTGGCTATATGCAAACTATTTCTCTACTGAAGTACCACAGTATCACTGTCAAAGTTAAGGAGACTATATGTGAGCTATTTCAAATGAGGACTTTCTCCTGGGCTTCATATTGCTATCCTTTTACAAAGAAGCTAATAGGCAGTCAAGTCTATCTCAACTTTCTTTATATGACTTTTTTCTTAGTGATTCTTAGGACCTAAGGAGAACTATTCACTCAGAAAATCTGGCTGCATATGAGAAATTTTATATTATTCTAAGTCAGTGAGAAGATGAAAAGTTTTAATATCATTAAAACTTGAGGTTATTATTAGCTAGTATAATAATTTATAAATAAAAGAATTATTTTGGTCTTTGAAGGGGAGTAATGAACTAGGTTCATGGCATTATTAATCTCTATGCATTTAAATAAATGTAGTATGAAGTATATGTTGTCGCTATAAAGTATTTTCTTTCTAAAAGGAGTTTTGCTGCATCTAAACTGTTTCATATAAGGATATTAACAGTTGGAAAGCCTAAAATAATGTTTAAAACTATTAGTGAATATAACATTGTATAGTAGGTCTCTGCACACAGCATCCTTACTTGATAAAGATTACAAATGATTAATTTTTCAGCAGCCACCAATGATGACACCAACTGAGTTCTTTGCTGATTTGGGGTGTGTTTACAAGGTTTGACTTACAAAGACTAATTCTAATATATTCTAGTACATTGTGTACTGAATATATACTTGAATATTAAGAGAGCATGCTCTAGGGAGGATTTGAACTTTCTTTAACTAGATCTAAATATTACCAGATTAGTACCACCTTAGATCACATTCCATATATGAGAATGTTTTAGTCCCAGGATATCCTAACTGGACTGAATGTCTTAAGAGTGTTCAAGTTCTTCACCTGTGTTCAACTTAAGGGTAAATGTACTGGTGAGTCTACCTTATTCTGGAATTTCCACCTGCCAGGTAGACCTGGACTTGGGTTTCTCTTACAGCACTATGATTGACTCAAAGAAGATTCTTAATTTCCCATGGTAAACAAAGTGAAAGTCATCCTTACTACATTACCTCTTTTGGTCTGCACTTTTTATTATTTGCATATTCTTTAGTGTATTTACTATTGTTTGAATACTGCCCAACATTTAAATGATTTTTTTTAAAAGAGACTGTTCTCAAACTATAGCCCGTTAAGGTTTGGGAATAGTAGAAGAAATTAAACCAAAGGAGAACAGTTAGTAAACTTAAGAGACAAAAATGCTGACCCCTGGGTGAAGAACTATGGGAATAAAGGAAGAAAATATGGCCACCAGGAAGAACACATTGGCCAAAAGAAAAATGTCCATTTCATTTTGTTCTAAAAGAAATAGGAAGAAGAGATTACACAATAGATAAAGTGTTTATCTACACAAGAGTATGTGCATCAATGTGCATACACATGTGTGCATCCTCCCTCCTTCCTTCTCTCTTTCCCTTTCCCTCTCTTATAAGCTAGACCACTGAACCTAAAAATTCTACTCTCCAAGGTATATATGCTCAAAAGAAAAAAAATGTACAGAAGTGTCAAAATAGCATTGTTAACAAGAATCAGAAAAGGAAAGATTTCCAAATGACCATCAGCTGATGAAAACAAAAAATGCAGGTTATAAACACAACAGATTATTACTGTGTCACTAATAGGAATGAAGGACTAATACAAAACACATGTATTAACCTTAAGAATAGTATAGTAAGTATAAAAATTATGTTTCAACATATTGTACAAATCTACTAATACTAAATATATATATACTAGATATACAGAAACAGAAAGTTTATTATTGATTACTTAGCAGTTGTAGGCCTGGGAAGCTTGCAGATTAGAGTCCTAAAGTATAAAAGGGTTTCCTTCAAGGTGACTAAAATATTTAAATCTATTTCAATGTCTCATAGCTCCAAATAGGTGAAAAATCTTCAAGCTGTCTCCTTAGGAGTAGGTGAATTATATAGCATGTGAATATATCAGTAAACTATTGTGTTTTGTACTACTTTAAAGATTTATTTATTTTTATGTCTATTGCCTGCAATTATTTCTGTCACTTGTGTGCTTGGTGCCTGAAAATAACATTGAATCCCTTGGACTAGAATTAAACATAGTTCTGAGTCATCATCTGGATGCTGGAATCAAAATGGGATTCTCTGGGAGAGCAGCCAGTGCTCTTACCTACTGAACCATCTATCCAGCTCCAGAAAACATCCTCTCAAGAGTTTTTCCTGGTAGTCTCAAACCTCATTCTGAGCATTTAGTTTTCTTCATTAGCCACTCAGCATTAACTTCTCAATATATAATATTTTGTAAGTCATTGATTACATAGCACCTGTTTCAAAGCCTTAATCTGAACTGAAAAATTAACCTACCTTTCCTTCTTGCTTTTCGGAACTTGACAGCAGCCAGATTTATTAAATTCATCCCATAAAGATTGTAGTCAATGAAGAGCTGTAGGAGGTAGGGAATATGCGCTTCATGAGGCTGATAAAATTTATTCATTATGGCTCCACTTTGCAAAAGTTCACATATTCTAGATTAAAAAAAATAAAGTTATAGGATTATGTTCTTAAAAATATCAAATGAAGCAATGACTATATTATACAGAAAACAAAAAATACACAAAATTTTCATTTAAATATTTCCAGAAATTTGTATTTAATTTGAAGTTAAAAGTTTAAATCAAAGTTTTAAAGAAAAGAAAATGAAATTTTCTCAATTAAAAAAAACAATTCATGTATTAAAAGGAGAAAAATTTTAAACCATTTTTCACAACTTACAGAAATACACACTGGGCATATCAGTGACTGCTTGCAATCCCAGCACATGGCAAGCTGAAGCAGGAGGATATGTTTGTGGCCAGTCTAGGCTTTCGGACAAGACCCTGTCTCAAATCACCAAGATGGAGTTGGTTGTACCAGCCCTTCCAAAAGTAACTAAAAGTCAACAAGTTCTTTTTTTCCCAATTTTTTAAAGAAAAATTTTAGCACTCACAACAAGTAACTTACAACTAACTACCTGTAACTCCAGTTCCAGGAAATCAAACACCCTCTTCTGCCCTCCTCAGGTAGCCTATGCTCACGGTGCACACACAGACAGGTAAACACGCTCACACACACTCACATGCTCACACACGCACAACACAATAAATAAATTTGAAGGATTATAACACTGTGATAACTTCTTTTTGAAAAGGAAAAATGACTGATGTTTACTTCCTTACCACTGGGAATGTAAAAGATAGTAAGAATCCCAAGAAGTGTTCTTTTGTACTCCATGGTTACAAGAAAAGTGAACAGAGGAGAACTGATATGAAAGTCCTTTCTTGGCAGAATTCTATACAATTATTTTAGTGCTTAACAGAAGCTATTTTGTATAAGGTCAGGGGTGTGCTGTACAAAAACTATTTTACTTGTATATAAAAGAAAATAACTATTGGGATTATGGCTATCTATCTATCTATCTATCTATCTATCTATCTATCTATCTATCTATCTATCTATCCATCTATCTATCCATCCATCCATCCATCTATCCATCTTTCTAAAATTTGGTAAGGTGCTCAATCAGTTTAATTCAAAGCAAACTTCAAGTCTTTGGTTCTCGCATCTCTTACAGTTCCTTAACTCACTGTAGATAAAGAATCATTCAACTTATCTCTTACCAAATGACTAACTTTTGGAACTCAGTAATATTAACTGAGAAGCTCTCCTGAATAAGAACATTAAGTACTCATCCAAAAGGCCATTTATATTTTGTTGTCATGTACATTTAAAAACCGTGTGAATTTACAATGAAATATATGTGTTTGTTTCATTCCTGCTTTCAACAACATGGGTTCTAGAATAACTGGGAAAATAAATTAGATGCAGTAGACTAATTAAAGGCAAAACAAAAACAAAAAAATTCAAAATATGAAGCAACTAGTAAGGAACCAAAAAGAAGCCTGCTCACTGTAGTCTTTCACAAGTCTTAAATTACTTTGAAATCAAAGGGCTATGTCCTTTTCAGTTTTGAACATATGGACTGGTCAACAGGGCACCAACATTACAGCACACAGTTGTCATCTCTCCTTACAAAATTCAACAAACATACTACATCCGAGACAGAAAGAAGTAGACAGGAGCCATAAAAAGGACCTACCTTTGAAATATCCTTCATACAACCTAAGGAATGGGACCTTTTCTACTCATATGTGTGGACATTTTATGTTCTTTTTTGTTTTGTTTTGTTTTTTTTTGGTTTTTCGAGACAGGGTTTCCCTGTAGCTTTGGAGCCTGTCCTGGAACTCCCTTGGTAGACCAGGCTAGCCTCGAACTCACAGAGATCCGCCTGCCTCTGCCTCCCAAGTGCTGGGATTACAGGCGTGCACCACCATGGCCCGGCTACATTTTATGTTCTTAACTGTAATGGTATTAAAATTACACAGCCCTTCTTCTATCATTTTCTTGTTCTCACTAAAACATTTAAGTCATGGTCATTGGTATTTTGGTCTCATTTATCTCTGTACCTTTTCACCATTGCAGGGTTGTAAAGATAGATCTTCATAAAGTGTCTTTCCTTCTCATGATAACCATAAAAAGGCCTGAAATAAAAGAAAAACATTTAAAAATATTTCTGCAATTCAGAAATGGAACTTATTGTCCTAATTAGGTTCAGTTGGCCTAATTCAATCTTTAACAGTTATTTAATATTATGAAAACACATTTAAAAGTACCCCAAAACCTTTCAACTAAACCTATTAGCGATTTTCATATAAAAAACACCAAGCATTTTTGAAAAAATTTTTTTTAAAAAAATGATTTGACAAAAATAGGGACAAAAAAGAAAAGCAAACCATTTTCTAACTTACACTTAATCATCACAACTCTAGAAAAAGTTGCTCATTTAGTGTGGAGTTTGAATGAGAGTGTACAAGCATATCACATTTGTAGCTGGGCCCAATCTAAGGGAACTACTTTCTGGCTGGCAGTATAATCCCACAGCCACTGCAGTCTACAGAAACTTGCAGATATTGCTAGTGTTGATTGTAACTGAAAAAGCTGAATACATCCATAGAAACTTGTCTCACTAGGAACACAAAATAGGCATGCCATATCAAATCAAAATAATAGGAAAGTCTCTTACTACTAAAGTCACCACGCAAACTGGTACAGGGAACTAACTCAGCAGATGCACAAATATTAGCATAAAGAAGCATGAAAAAGAAAAATGTAGTATGGGCTTCCTAAGGAACATAGTAATCATGTAGTAGAGTACAAAGGAAATGAATTAATTAATTAGTTGGCAAAAACCTCTCAAGAGAATGATTTTTCCAAAAGACCTTGTACAATACTAAGTAATAACAGACAAATAAACTTAGGAAGATAACTCAAGGTATAACTGTGAAAATGATTAAGTAAAGATACGGGAGAATTAATTACTAAAAATTAAATTATTGAAGACATATACACTGGAAACACTAAAAAAAAATTCTGAAGGTAAAAAAATAAATGAATGAAGTTAAGTATCTAGTTTGTTGAGAATCTCAACAGTAGAACTGAGCATCTAGAAGAATTTCTGGGCCTGAGGATAGGTCTTTTGCAATAATCTAGCCAGGTTTCAAAAAGTAAAAGGATGTTGATACTAACTGAATTTCATTAAGCAGGTCATATTAATTTTATGAGATTTCAAAACATAAGGGGAAAAGCATAAGAAAAATCTAGCAAACAAAATAAGTGATAAAAATGAAAAATGTTACAATTGGCCAGGTAATTGTTGAGGTTAAGGGTAAGAGGTTCAGGAGTTCACAGCAGACCCAGCTACATGATACTGTTCTTCACATCCAGAAAGTTCAGAGTAATTCTAAAATATTTTATTTAAAAAGCATCTCTCTAAGGAATATTAAAATCAATTCTCAAAACTCAAAGAAAGTTAAAAAAAACTTGAAGTAAAATCGTTAAAATAAGGCAAGTATTAAGTCACTGGGATAAAAGCAGAAGTTCTAGCAGGAACATTATACTACAGGGGAGAAAGAGATGTGATCTGAGTTCTTGGGTGGGGTAGAAACCCTGCCAAACATGAGTATTGTACCCAGCAAGAGCTAGATTTGGGTGCAGTTGGCAAGGTATTTGTATGGTAAGTGTAAAGCCCTGTGTTCTATCCCTAGCACCACACAGCAGACACACGACGGGAAAAGGTACTGCAAAAAGAAAACAGAATACAATAGAGCAGCCAGAGGAAAACTATGACAAATAAGGACTGTGAGTCTTCCTCAGTCTCTCCAACAAAACCAAAAATATTGCAGAAAGTAAAAATACTGGAGCTGGGCAGATGGTTCAATGGTTAAGAATATGTACTGATTTTGCAGAGTTTGGTTTCAATTGCCTGAAACTCCAGCTCCAGGAGAATTCAATGCCTCTGCAGGCACCCACACATGAGTATATGATTAAAAAAATAAATCTTCCAAAAATATGTTGCAGGAAAATGAAAACTACCATAGCCACCAAGTCTATTGTCAGACATGAAGGAGAATTTGTGTGTGTGTACTTGTGTATAGGTGCATGTACATGCATGCTCTTGGGATCTAGGAGGACATCTGGTGTTCTGTTCTATTCTATCACACGTTTCCTTAAGACAGGATCTCTTACTGTCGTAGGTTGAATAAGAATGGCCCCCATAGGTCCACAAAGTTGAATATTTAGTCATCATAAAGTGGCACTATATCAAAGGACTAGGAGGTGTGGCCTTGGTGGAGGAAGTGTGTCACTGGGGGTGGGCTCTGAAGTTTCAAAAGCCCATGCCAGGCCCAGCATATTTCTCTCTGTCTCTCTGTCTCTGTCTCTGTCTCTGTCTCTGTCTCTCTCTCTCTCTCTCTTCTCAATGACCGGGGTGCAGCTCTCAGCTACTGCTCTAGTGCCTGCCTTCATGCTGTCATGCTCCATGCCATGATGATAATGGACCAAGCCTCTGAAACTATATAAGGAAGTCCCCAATTAAATGTTTTCTCTTATACAAGTGCTTTGGTCATGGTGTCTCTTCACAGCAATAGAATAGTAACTAAGACATTTACTGAACTTGCAACCAGGCCGACAGCAAGCAAGACCCAGCAATCTCCGTCTTTGCCCCCCAAAACAATGGAGTTGTAAGCACACATATAGACATGCACACTGAGATCTTTATGTGGGTGCTGGAGACCCAAACTCAGGTCGTCATGCTTGGACAGCAAACATTCTTACTTAGTTAACTATTTACCCAGCCCAAGAAATGCTTAACAAAAGCAAAAACTGAAGGACACCAGAGGGGTCAATGCCTTCCACTTTAGAAGCTTTAGAGTAACAAAACCTGCAGTGACTGCCAAGCAACCCCTCCTTTCAAGTTAGAGGAAAGCCCAAGAAGCCCCAAAACAATATAGTCTATTGCCATTCCTCGTACACAGTGTCCTTTAACAGCACTTACAAGAAAGACCTCCCTTACTCGGCTTTATTAATTTCACAAGTTTACTAGGGAGATGCAAATTATATATCATATATATGCACTCATATATGTATATGTTATATATAAACGTGTATGTCAACACATGACACATTTTAGTAGCTGGTTTCTTTAGTATCTATACATAACAAATGAAGTCAGTGGAAACTGAACAGACCAGAAATGAAGAGCTTGAGTGGGACTGGTAGGATGGTTCAGTGGTTAAGGGTGTCTGCCAACGAACCTGAAAACTCAAGTTTAAATCCTGGGACCCACATGCTCGAAGAGGTAACAAATCCCATGATAATAATTTTGGTTTAATAGTTAAAGACTTACTCAGTATATGAAATAAAGAGACTAATTGAAAAAAACACTAAAGATTGTTAACAAAGATAATATGGATCACATTAGCAGAGGTTTTCTTCCCATTTATTTGGGTAAAGTTGACCTATGTCCCAAGAGCTGTTTGTATATATAAAAAATACCACAATAGTAGGAGAAAGTTGGAATTTACTGTATTAGTCAAGGTTTTCTAGGGGAACAGAGTTGATATAAAGGGGATTTATTAGAGTGGCTTCCAGGCTGTGGTCCTGCTAGTCCAACAATGACTTTTTCTCAACAAAAGTTCAAGAATCCCTCCAATAACTGTCCAGCCTATGGGGCTGGATGTCTGCTGATGTTCAGTGTACGTGTCTGAATCCTGACTACTACTCTACTACTACTAGTTCAAGCCACCACACTTTATTACCTAGACTGATAAAATAGTCATATTGTATCTGTATGTCTTCCAAAATCTGTGTTCCCCTATATAGTTGCTAAAGAAACTCTAGTTAGTTTAAGTCAGGCCTTGGCTGCTTAGTGCCACACAGCAGCTCAGAAGGAAATTCAACAGTTTCTCATTTGGCTCAAGCTCTCTAAAAAAGAAATGCAGTGTGTGGATTTTTTACAGAGAATGCGTGAAAGGAAAGGAGCAGGGAGACAAAGAGGCTGGGTGGCCATCAGGCTTAGATACAGATCTGATCCAAGATAAAGGAGAAAGAAATGGAGGCAGGAGCTGTGAGGTATCTTCTACTGCAATGTAATTCAAAAACAAAGAATACAACAAAGCTATTAGAGAAGTCTCAAGTCTCTATATAAGAGACCTGACTTGGTGTTCTACTTGGACTCAGAGTCTGGCTAAAATGGCCTATGGAAAGTCCTGGATTTCACCTGCCATTGTTCAGATACAGTCCCTGTCCTCAGAGATCTGAAAACCACAATCTCACAATTTTCAAATCAAATATGCTGGAGATACTAGAAACCAAAGTATGAAAAATATACCTTGAAAATTAGTGGTCTACATGATCTTTTTCTCCCACATATCTACCTACTCTCCTTCTGTCGCTCTCGCCTAACTCCTCTCCCACTCCAGCCACCGGAACTCCTGCTTACTCATTTCCAACTTACTCTTTTACCTTCTGTAGCCATATGATAGCAGCGTCACTGATCTTATCATGACACCCTTTCTGAGCACCCTATCTAAAACTGTTACAAGTCTTATTTTCTTAGTGTTTTCCATCTTCTCTTCTTCTACACGAATGATCATGTAACAGATAAATAAATCTATTTCATCAAGATGTACTGGTTATTACCTTTTCTTGTTATTAGAATATAACCTCCAAGGATTTTTGTTTAGCAATATGCAAGTAAAATAATTTAGATTTTGGATAGCCTCCAAACGTCCATGACTTAAAGGCACTACTGAGAAGGTACCTTTAAAGGTAGTCTAGTGAGGGTCTTTAAATCATTAGAAGCATCCTCTCTCAAAGGGACTTAAGGAATAGTCTTTTCCTTTTCCTTTCCTGGTCTATGATGAACAATTTGTTCAGTTACAGTTCCTGTAATGATGTACTTTCTTGACACAGGCTCATAGAAACCAGATCAATGGACTATGGGCATATAAATGGAATCTATAAAATGAAACCCAAATTAAATATTTCCTCTTTATAAATTGATTGTCTCAGGTGTTCAGTATAGTGGAAAGAGACAGAGCAACATTCCAAGGATCTAGAAGAGTATATTTTAAAAAGGTGCCATAAAGTAAATATGAATTACATGAATTTCTTCAGCTCAAGGAAGAGAAGAAATGGGAAAGGTTAAAACAAAAACAACTGGTAGCCATTTACTTTTCATTCCAGTAAAAAGTTACTTTACAAAAGTTTCAAAAAAATTTACCTTAGCTCCATTATTATGAAAGTTTAAAAACAAGTCAAGATATATTTTATTTAAGCATTTTCCTCTAATTAAAATAACAAAAGAAAACAGAAAAGCAAAATTTAAAGGATATTATCATATACTTACATTCCTGATACTAATGACACTTTGAACACATGCTGAGCAGTGGAAGATGGATTGCCTAAAGCCACATTAAGTGCTCTGTCGATACTGAATGCCATCTGAGAAAGATAGCTTTCTGGTTGCTGTCCATAACCATCATATGGCACATAGAGGTAAGGAAAGATGCCATGTAGATGAAGACATGTCTTCTGACCTAAAATGTAACACATTATAAAGTTTAGTCTTGAGACACATGTAACAATATAACATTCAGAAAGCAAGTCATTTAAATGATCTAACGGCGATATAACTTACATAAGGTAGGACAAAAAAAATTAGTCCATAGCCACTTGTCTTAACTATACTTAAGAATAAAACATTCGTAAACATTTTGTAATCATAATCACTGTAGTATATTATCTAAATGCTGTGCAGTTTTGGTTAAAAGATATGTAGCTACTTTATTCTTACATTCTGACTACTTTTAAGTATCTGACAGTGCTACAAAGCTTACAAAAGTCACTGAACATGTACTAAAATCAATGATTACCTCTTTGCATTAATGTTTTTACCTTAGAGGCTTCCTTAAGATAGAGATAGCTCTAAGAGAAAGAACAAAAAAAAGTTCCGATGTATGAAATTTTGCTATTGGGGATAGGAAGGGAAGTAAAGACAAAATTTTGCTGTTGGGAAGAAAACAAAACAACTTATAGATCAATTGTATGTAATAGAAATGGACTTCTGCATATTTAAAATTCCTATTTGATGGGATGGTTTTACAGGGATACAATGTGATGGGGTGGGTGAACCAAAAGTGAAAAACCAACAAGAAAGCACACTTTTCAGAAGCAAAACTGGCACTGACTGACCAGCACACTACCTGGGCACAGCCACGATAAAGAAAGAAAGGAGAGGCTGGAGAGATGGCTTAGTACTCACTGCTCTTGAAAGATCTGGGTTTAGTTCCCAGGACCTCCCCTCCCCTTCCCCTCCCCTCTGTGGCCTCCATGAGTCCGCACACATGGTGCACATAAATCCACACAAGTTCTCATACACACACATAAATAAAAACTAAGTCTCTTTTTGAAAAGAAATTGTAGTAAGACTCAAAAGGAGAAAGGAAAAAAAAACTGCCACAAAACCAAAATCCATGCCAAGGTTAAATAACAACAAAAAAATCAAGCAGAGGCACCATCCTTCCCTGAGTCTGGCAGGGTTATGGAGTGGTTCCTATCCTCAGAACGCTGTCCTTGGTTCCTCTGGGTGTGTGTCATTTGTCTATTCAAACGGAAAAGAGCAGTGATGGAAGAACACGTCCATATTTCTCTTGCTGCCATTCACTACCACTGAGCTATTTCTGTAAAAAAATCCCCAAGCTTCTTTCTGCCTATTGCCTTTTCCTCACTCTCATCACTTGGCCTTTTCTTTTGGTAGAAGTGGCTATTTTATGGATTACTATTTCCCATTTCTAGCTGAGATTTATAGAAAACATAAAGAAAATACCGTGAACATTTTGTTATAAATAACACTGGTCTCCCTTTCCCCCCACCCTGGAGACAGGTCTCTTTATGTAGCCCTGAATATTCTGGAACTCACAGATCCAACCTGTCTCTGCCTCCAGAGGGCTGGGAATAAAGGTGTGCAGCACCACATCCACTGTCGCATTTTTAAGGTATTGTTACAAACAGAAACAACATATTTACAAGTGTTATATAAAGCAGAGCAATACTAGAATGGTCAGTTTCACAATGGATAAGATCTAGAATTCCTAGGCTACAATATTCTGATTATTATTTTAGTGCTGGGATCAAACTTTGATAACTAGGATTTCATGTGTGAGACAAATCCTTTATCACCGCTCTACATAACCAGCTGTGGGCTGCAGTATTCTCAACTACCAGCCATGCTACTTTTGAAAACTTAGAAACTGTGTGGTCATTACACTGAAATTTAGTTTCTATTTGTACTAGCAATTATGAAGCTTAATTTCAGAGGAATAAAAAATTATTTTAAATTAAAAGCAAATTATGTAGTAAATTTATTTCTAAATAAAATTGTTTCCAAAAACACAGTTTAAAATTCTTCAAATAAAGAAAATTGGTTATGTGTGGATCTAAAAAAGATCTCAGTCTACTGATGACCTGCTTACATGTTTTCTAAATATCTCATGAATAAAAGTTTTAAAAACTACCCTTGAACATATAAAACACAGTTGAATTGATGGCAAATACGCTTAACTAGAGAGAGGCTGAAGGATGGAGAGACAGAAATGTTTCCTGTAAGCTGACAAGTAAATTCAAGATCAGTGATTCACAGAATCACTAGTAACATTTCACAAGAAACTGTAAGGACCTAGGATAGGATTTTTTATGATCCACATATCTTAATGGAATTTTGGTTAAAATGCCTAAGAGAAACAATTACAAATTTTAATTTCTACTAATGAAGTATTTTTAAAAACAACTGTATACCACTTTTCACATTTTCTGCTTAGTAGGAGTCAGAAATTATTTTCTATTCTTAAGCTTTGGAATTACAAAAATCTGGGGATATATGGTTTAGGGAGAAGGTAGAAACTATGCAAAACACACCAGACTAAATTTTTTTGCACTTATTTCTTTCTAAGACACAACTTTGCCAAGTAATCACATGGGCTAACACAGTCTATCTTCTTGATGCTGGCGGCCCTTTAACATAGTTTCTCATGTTGTGGTGACCCCAAACCATAAAGTTACTTTCTTGCTACTTCATAATTGTAATTTTGCTACTGTCAAGAATCATAATGTAATTAAATATATGATACCAGGGAATCTGATGTGACCCACAGGTTGAGAACTGCTGGCCTAAGGCATAGCGTGTTTTAGTAAATGAGGTTAGATTTAAAAGCAGACTGACAAAACCTGAAACCAATCACCTTTTTATTTAATTTAAACACTCAGTTTCTTAAAAAGTTAATGTTGGCTTCCTTAACCTTTTAACTTCACAGTTATTGTTTTATTTAAAATTATGTTTCCTTGACTCACTCTATGACAAATTCTTTGGGTCTTGATAGAACTGTTTTTGTTTGAAGAACACAGTAATTTCAGGACTCAAGCACAACACATGCAATGTGTTTACTAAATACTAACAAATGAAAGAATAGTCAACAAAATAGAATAATTGCTCAAGGACAAAAGAAAGAACTAAAAGCCTGAACATATCTAAAGAAAAAAGTCCATGAAAACATCAACTATGATAAAGGAGGAAATGGGCATATGATCTGATAAGAATTCCATCTTATTTAATTTCCTGTTCTGAATACTTTCAGTACCATTCACAGCCATACTGACGGCATTCATACAGATCCACCTTTCTCTGGTCCCTAGAGATGGTTTGGTGCCTCACACATATTCCTTGGCAATAATATTAACAACTCTAATATTGAATGGGCATCAGAGAAGAGAAACAAAATAAGAAACTCAAATGTTAGAGAGACTCTGTACAAAAGTAAGTATATAAATTAACTGCGTTATAAGCAGCAGTTTCTACTGTCAAATCTGTGATTCCACAACAGCACTGTTTATCTTTACATGGTACGGACCAGATCTGTCGCCTTATAACAGTTCTGTAAGTGTGTGCTACCACACGCCATAAAGTCTTATTAGAGATAAACTATTCTATTTCAGCTTCATTAGTCAGAATTAGGCTCAGCTGAGAGAGAGCGCTCTAAAAGCAGCAGCTTCTCTGAGAAGTCTCCAGTAGATAACTGATGCTATAGAGAGTTGCAGCCTAGTGAAGAATCTTGCCTTCAGTCCAGGAACCTATCCACTACACTACACTAAAATATGTTAGCCGGGCGGTGGTGGCGCATGCCTTTAATCCCGGCACTCGGGAGGCAGAGGCAGGTGGATCTCTGTGAGTTTGAGGCCAGCCTGGAGTACAAGAGCTAGTTCCAGGACAGGAACCAAAAGCTACGGAGAAACCCCGTCTCGAAAAACCAAAAAAAAAAAAAAAATTGTTACACATCTTTAAGAATATTTTTCAAAATTAATAAAATGTATTTTAATCTAAAGATTTAGGGTATTAGCTACTTCTAGGTGACATGTGAATCTAAGAAAATATACTTATTTCCTTGTCTCCAGAAATCTTATTAAGGTAAAATTTATAATAAAACCAGTTAATTATATAGTGCATGTATGTTATGAATATATTGTAAGATGATTAAATAAAGCTAATTAATACATCTATCACCTTGTATACTTATTTTGTGATAAGAATTTTAATATCACTTAAGTTAAAAGAAAACCTAGTATCACAACACAGTTCAATTTTCTTATTTTTAATTATGTGTATGTGTGTAGGTGTCTGTAGTGTATGTGGGTACACCTGGGGACCACAGATATGGGAGTCCCTATGAAGTTGGAGTTACAGATAGTCATGAGTTGCCAGATGTAACTGCTGAGCCGTCATCTTGCCAGTCCTCAAATTTCTTCTGTTTTGAATTTCCACTCTGAAAGACGTTGTCCAATCCAGAAGGTCTAACAAAGGTTTTAAAAAATGATTTGGCAAAATGTGTCACATAATGGTTTTCAAACACCTGGCAAGACGTGGTAGAAAAGAGTGCCTCCTAATGATGTTTAAATAAATCTTCTTTGCCGGGCGGTGGTGGCGCACGCCTTTAATCCCAGCACTCAGGAGGCAGAGGCAGGCGGATCTCTGTGAGTTCGAGACCAGCCTGGTCTACAGAGCTAGTTCCAGGACAGCCTCCAAAGCCACAAAGAAACCCTGTCTCGAAAACAAAAAAAAAATAAATAAATAAATCTTCTTTGCTTATAAAGATGGGGATGATACAAAGTTTTAACTAGCAATAGTAAAAACATTGAAAAGTTATAAAAATTTCAAAATATTTCAATATAACAAACTTGATTGCCTACTTTTGTAACAAATGTTTCATTGAGATGCTCCACATCCTATCTGAATGGTGCTATATGACTGACAGCTTTGTTACAAGCTGCACAAGAGACTTTTCAGACTTCAAAGGCTGTAACATACATTATCTAGCACAATACCAGTTTGTCAACTTCAGCAACACATCATATTGCATTATACTTCTCTGTACGATATATGACTATGCTAGATATTTAATTTTCTTCTTTTATAAATAGTCCTTTGGAGTTTCTCATTTATTTTTATTATTTGAAGAGTCTACTTTATTCATACAATAGTCTTATATGACTAATAGTGAGAATAACTCAAATACAGCTGTAAGTTTTCTATACATTAAACAACTTTCCAAAGTCCAATGTTAGATAATAAATCACATACTACTCATATTTACGGTCCCTGACCTCATGGACATTATATTCTATTTGGAGATATAGATGCATAATCAGGAAATAATAGGATGGCATAATGGGTGCTGCAATGACAACCCAGTTACATGTAGAGATACAACAACCATCTGTGAGAACCTGTGAAGGCTTCCTAGAGGAAGTGACATCTGAAATTTAAGTAAGACTAAGATTTTCAAGAGAATGTACAGAAACCTGAAAGCAAGAGAGAGACTTCTAGGTAGGCTATGTACATTCATAGGTCCTTGCATAGGCCCAGGAAAGGCCTGAGAAGGCCCAGCAGTCAAGAGGCTGCATCATCACCCAGCTGACGGGAAGTGGTAGGGAGGAGACAGATGCAGAAGGGTTTTTAAGGAGGGTAGGGCCACACAGGAGGGCTTCTGGAGAGAAGTGAGCTGCTTACTAATCACCTCTCTGAGAATTCAATTCTTTAGAGGGATAGAGATTTAGATAAGTTCACCACATAATTTTTGAAAGAGTTGCTACCTGAAGGAACAGAATTCCCTCAGGCAGTGGCTCTTGCGGCCTAACCACTGATAGCCATGGATTAAAAGGCAGAACGATTTTTAAAAAGAGGACAACAGCTTTTAGATGAGGAGTGAAAAAGCATTTCAGAAAACTGTCCTTGATGTATGCTATACACTGAACTTACTGGACAAAAACTTCCTAACCAGGAACTAATATCCCAAAGAACCTAAGGACTATTTACCTAGGAAAGCGGGAAGTATGCAGACACATCTATGTATCCAGGACATAGAGGGAAGTATGAAGACACTTCTATGTATCTAGGACACAGAGGGAAGTATGAAGACATGTCTATGTATCTAGGACACAGAGGGAAGTATGCAGACACGTGTATTTATCTAGGAAAAAGGGAAGTATGCAGACACGTCTATGTATCCAGGACATAGACGGAAGTATGAAGACACTTCTATGTATCTAGGACACAAAGGGAAGTATG
>NC_022034.1:25601488-25607390 GCF_000317375.1 Microtus ochrogaster | reverse complement strand
ACACAAAGGGAAGTATGAAGACACGTCTATGTATCTAGGACACAGAGGGAAGTATGAAGACATGTCTATTTATCTAGGACACAGAGGGAAGTATGAAGACATGTGTATTTATCTAGGAAAAAGGGAAGTATGCAGACATGTCTTACCGATTGGAAAGTATCAGGGAAAACATATGCTACTAAATGAACTAAATAGAAACTTTGGATTTGAAAAACAAAATAATTGAAATTATCTAAGATTTTGTTACACAAGGAAAAATACATATCTGTTCTATGTCCCTGGTTCTTGGAATAAAGCTCTTAAAGCCTTTGCATCTGTAATGTGTCTTTGTTTTTGTTCAATGCACAATGCTGTTCATGAAACCCAGGAATATGGCACATGCTAGGCAAGTACTTTACTCCCAAGCCACAGACCTAGCCATTCTTTGGTGTATTTTGTATATTAACAAGATGAGGAGTCCCTGGGGGTTCTGCATGCAGAACTGGTTGCCAGAGGAATCAATCAGGGAAGGCTGGAACTTTTAGCCCCACCCCTAACTTCCAGGGAGGGCAAAGAGGTGACAACTAATGTCCAATGATACAACTAATCAGGCCCATGTAATGACACAGCAACAGAAGCTCAAAAAGGGCTGGGTTTGAAGAACATTTGGACGTTGAACACACAGAAGTTCCTAAAGGGAAACATGACATAAGACCCACAAACTCTGCCAGCCCCCTTCCCCTGCATATCTCTTTAATCTGTTTACTCACCTGTATCCCCGTAATATTTTTAATAAATAAATTGTTTGAGTTCTGTTGGGTGCTCCAGCAAATTAATGAAACACGAGGAGAGTAGGTCAAGGCTCTCATGCAAGAAGAGTGGTGGTCCCCTTTATACTAGACCTTGGCATATGGGATCTAAGTCTACTTCCAGGTAGACTGTTAATATATTGAACACGGCTGGTGTCTTGCCATTGAACTGGTTTTAAAAAATAGTGAACTTGAAAACAGATCAATTTAAATTCTCAAATCTGAGGAATAAAAATGAATTTAAAAAATAAAGTTTCAGACATCTTTGGGATACCATTAAACATGCCACTTGCAAATACAATGTGAGCCTCAGAACAAGGAGATAAAAAAAAGAGAAGCAAGGAGAGTATTTGATGAAATAATGACTAACAAATTTCTAATTAAAAGTATGTATAAAAAACAAGATTTAATGTAAGATAAACTCAAAGAAAGCCACATATCATAATCAAACTGCCAAAAGACAAAGACATTATTTTAAAGTGCCAGAAGAAAAATGTCATCACATACAAAATTGCTTTGGTGAGATTCATAGATGGCTTATTTAGAAACCACAGAGTCTGAAAGGTAGTTGGGATGACAGAGTTATCAAAGGAGAAAATCATCAACAAAGAATCCAGTATCTAGCAAAATTATCCTTTATAAAGGTGATTAGTTGAAGGGGGTAGGGGATTAAGACATTCCTTGATAAACAAAATGAGGTAATTTGTTAGGAGCCAACCTGTCCTAACAGAAATACCGAAGAGTGTTTTATTTTAGGCAGCGATGAAAATATGCAGTGACAGAAATCCACACAAATAAGGAGCAAGGATAAAGGTGACTACATAGAAAAACACAACAGACAAGTATAGTTTTGTCTATACCTGTTTTATTCTATGTCATTTAAGAGACAAGACTACAAAGCCATAATTATAAAATCATGATGAAGGGTTATGAGGTAGAAAGATGTACTTTGTATGATGACAATAGCACAAACAAAGGAAAAGAAAAATGGACCCTAACTGAGCAAAATTGTACAGTAAAATTACATTGGGGTTAATTCAAATAATAACACTTTGAGATGGGGAAGTAAAACTACCACAATGAAAATAATCTTTAAAACTGCATAAAAACAGTAAGGAAAATAAAAGAACATACTAAAAGAACACCTACTTAACAAAAAGACAAAACAGTTAAGAACTACTAAATGGGAGATATAGAACTATACAGAATTAGATGGTAGTGTAAAACTACATTTCACCTATCATACTCCACTCTGTGGCTGTCATGGTTAAGTTTGATTGCCAACTTGACAGGATCTAGAATCATCTAAGAGACAAACCTCTGGGTATGACTTTGAAGGTGGATTCTGACTGAGTTGAGAAGACCTACCCTAGCAGTGAGCAGCACCATAAGCTGGGGTCCACAGTAAACAGGAAGTAACCTGAGGATCAGCCATCTTTCTGCTTCCTTACAGTATGACCGGTTGTCTCACGCTTCTTCCACTATGCCTTCTGGCGAGCCAAAATAACCTCGGAATGCCTTAGAAGAGGACTTGAAATTGAACCTGCTAGAAAATTGTTTTATTCTTATCTCATTTTCTCCTTATAATTTCTTTCAAATGCTAACAATGAAAATATAATGCCCTTATATCTTCCTCTTTTTGTAAGGAAATTAGAATGAAGCTAATTAAGGACCCTGTTTCTAGATTACAAGTATCCTTTAGTGGTTAATATATAAGAAACCTTCATCTGGCAATGGATGGAGATAGGGGGAGGGAAATGGGAGGCTGGGAGGGAGGCAGAAATTTTTTTCAATAAAAAAAAAGTTGTTGAAATAATACCTAAAAGCTCATTTAATTTGAAATTATTGTTACACAAACGAAATCAGAAAAAGAAATTACCTTGAATTTTAAGTAACTATGAAGCTCAATTTACATATTACCAAAAGTCCTATACCGTGACATACCAGTTTCTTACATACCAGTTTTTTTGTAAAGCCTGTTCTTAAAAATAAACAGCTAACAGCAGTATCAAGATTGAATCTCTAAGGAAATGTGTATTTCATAATAAATGTCACTAAAGTAACTAGTGTTTGTTAACCTTAGGCAAAAGTAAGAGTCTAGCTTGTGACACAAAAATTTTGTTCAGATGTTTTAGCTAAAATGATTACACACATTAATTTTTTGTTTTTTCAATATAAAGAAAAGTAATCAAAGCTCAAAGTAAAACTAGTATTCTGGTTATAATTTTAAAATTCATCTTAGATACTTTAAACAATGATAATAAAAAAAAACTAATTCAACTGTTTCTGTAAATGCCTGGGTTTTCAGGGGCTCAGTGAGGTTAAGAGCATACTGCTCTTCCAGAGGACCTGAGGTTCAATTCCCAGCATCCATGTGACAGTTCACAACTGTCTGTAACTCCAGTTCCAGAAATCCTCATAGGCACTAGGCACACATGTGGTAAGCAGTCACATATGTGTGTAAAATACCCACACATATAAAATAATACAAATAAATTTTTAAAAATTAAAAACATGAGTTTTCTTTCAAAAACAAAATAGAAAGGGCAATTATCATCGTCAGTAAGTCTAGCAAAGTATTCAACTGTTCTGTAAGGTAGTTGAATACTAAAGGACCTTAAATTTATATTTCTACAAGAAATTTTAAAAAATCCACAAGACGAAAAGAGAAAAATGTATACCTTGAGCTAATAAATAACTTCTATCTAGAATAAAAACTTATTAACTCAGTAATAAAAAGAGACAACCCTATCTTAAAATGTGTTTAAATGTAGTTTAAATCTTGAATGTCCCCCAAATATCACATGCTGGGGTAAGGTCCTCAGCCTATGGCACTCCTGGAAGGTGACAGAAATCCTTAGGGTGTGGAGCCTAGTGGAAGGAGGTAGGGCACTGAATGTATATCCTCCAAGGGGATGCCATCCCAGCTCCTCCTCTTCTCTAGGCTTCCTGAATGCCAAGGGGTAAGTAGCTTTCTCCAATATGTATCCTATCATGTATACATATCCTAACAAGTGTACAGGGAGTGTTGCCGAGCAGCCATAACTACACCCTCCTAACAATGAGCCATAGTATCTATACTCCTTGAAAATGATTTCCTGTTCTTTTAAGAATGAAAAAATGAATAGCATAATAAGCAATGGATTTAAATAAACATATTCCAGAAAAGACGCATGAATGGATAATAAGCACATGAAAAGGTGTTCAACACTAGCAACTATCAATAAAACGCAAATCAAACACATAATGAGTACTACTTCACTATCCATCAAGACAGTTAAAATACTAAAGTTAAAAAACAAGATGTTAGAGAGAAACTGGAAATTTCATACACTGCAATCTACGCAAATTATGTTAAGTGAGTATTTATAGCAACATTATAATAGTCAAAAGGTAGAAACAATTTCACTTGTCTATCACCTAATGAAGAAATCAACACAACACAAAATAGGCATTGAAAGGAATGTCATTCACTGATAAAAAATGAAGTGCTGACATATGATACACATGGATAAACGTTAAAGCTAGGCACAAAAACTACCTATGATTCCACTTATAAGAAATGTCCAGAATAGACACATTTTTGAGGCAGAAAAAAAAAGATTAATGATTGCTCATGCTAAAGGAATTGGTAAAAATTCCTTTATACTCCTGGGTATAGAAGGTATTTCTTTTTTTTTTTTTTCTGAACATGGTAGACAATGAAGGCTGATGAGAAGCCAAGGACAATGGCACTAGGTTTTGATGCTAATACATGAACTGGCTTTGTGGGAGCCTAGCCTGTTTGGATGCTCATCCTCCTGGACCTGGATAGAAGTGGGAGGACCTTGAACTTTCCACAGGGCAGGGAATCTGAACTGCTCTTCATTCTCGAGAGGGAGGGGGAATGTAGTGGGGGGGAGGGGAAGAGGGGGAGGGGTAATGTGTGGGAGGGGGGAGGGAAATGGGAAATGGGGAGGAGGCAGAAATTTTTTTTCAACAACTAAAAAAAAAAACAAAAAGAAAAAAATAAATAAAATTGCACTTCCTGCTATTAAAAAAAAAAGAAGAAGAAGAAGAAGGTATTTCTAGGTGATAAAAATGCTCTAGAAGGGGCTGGAGAGATTGCTCAGAGGTTGAGAGCACTGGCTGCTCTTCCAGAGGTCCTGAGTTCAATTCCCAGCAACCACATGGTGGCTCACCACCATCTGTACTGAGATCTGGCGCCCTCCTCGGGCGTACAGGCATACATGGAGGCAGAATGTTGTATACATAATAAATAAATCTTCAAAAAAATGCTCTAGAAGTGTAGTGCTGGTTGCCCAATGTATCACAGACCATGACCCTGTACATAGGTTAGTCATATGGTATATGAATTCCAGCTTAACAAAGCTATTACAATATGTTTATATCTAGCTATACTGTTTTCTTTAAAAGTCTCTAATGAGACTTAACTTTAAATATCCCTTATAATAATGCTTCCATTCACTTCATCTATAATTTTTTCTTTTCCTTTAGTCTCCTGCAGTTTGAATATGATATACCTAGGTACTCATTTCTGAGACATGTATTGATCCTGTCCTAGATCTATGATTTAGTACCTGCCATTAATTCCAGCCTTTATTACTTCAAATATTTCTGAGTAGCCTACCAAAGCTACTCTTCGTTTGTTATAGTGTTTTAGATTTCTAGCATTTCCCCCTGCCCCTTTTTAAAGACAGGTCTCACTATAGCCTTGACTGACCTAGAATTTAGTATATAGACCAGGCTGCTGTCCAACTAAAAGATCTACATGTATATACCTCTAGTGCTGAGATTGAAGGTGTGCACCACCATGCCCAGCCTTCAAGCATTTCCTATGCTTCAAACTGTCTGCTTTTTACATTAGAATTATTCTTAAATTCGCAATCTGAAAACCCCCAATCTCTGGCATATCTATCTAGGAATTCAGCTGATGTTCTACTGTTTGTTGTAGCTATATAGACATTATTAGATAAAATTTATTCAACAGCCTTGTTTTTTTATTTTTATTTTTATTTTATTTTATTTTTTTGTTTTTGTTTTTCGAGACAGGGTTTCTCTGTAGCTTTGGAGCCTGTCCTGGAACTCCCTTGGTAGACCAGGCTGGCCTCGAA
>NC_022034.1:25587501-25601388 GCF_000317375.1 Microtus ochrogaster | reverse complement strand
GACCAGGCTGGCCTCGAACTCACAGAGATCCGCCTGCCTCTGCCTCCCGAGTGCTGGGATTACAGGCGTGCGCCACCACTGCCCGGCTCAACAGCCTTGTTTTTATAAGTCATCTTTGGAAACTATTTAGTACATGCATGCATGTCCTATAGTTCTTTTAGTTATACTAGACCGGTTGAAACAAGTTAGGGGAGAGGATGTGTTCTACAGTTCCATGACTGGTTTCAGTTGCTAAGTACGCACGCCTAACCCTCGGATTTCATAAGTACTTCTCAGCTTTTCCCCCCTTTTCCAAAAAACAAGAATGCTAGTGATATCTGCGACTGGAGTTCTCTTTCCCTAAATTACTGGACTCTGGATAGTTTTCCATTTTCAGCTTCCCTTTAAAAGTCCAAAGGCACACCACCATCTTCACTGTGAGAACCTGAAAGGTTCTTGGGAGGAAAAATCTCAAGGAAGGGTGAGGTTTTCTAACACTGGGTTCTAGTAATTTTTAACACAAATGTTTACACTCAAATATCAACTATATGTTAGACTTCATTTCCTTACCACTTCTTGGCTCTAATGACTTCCGGTAAGATGTGGCTCTCAATATTCACCTGCCTTCTAGTTTAGGCATTTATTTATCTCGTGACAACATTTTTCTCCTTGTTGCTTGTTTGTATTGAGACAGGGTTTCACTACGCATTTCTGGCTGTCTTGGAATTCACTATGTAGACTAAACTGACCTTGCAGAAATCCGCCTGCTTCTGCCTCCCAAATGTTGGGATTAAAAGTGTGAGCCATGACACCTGGCTTGATATATATGGTTGTTCAGTTTCCTTTTTTATTGTAAGAACAAGAATAAGAATTTCCCTTCCCTCTTCTTTCCCTCTCTTCCCAATCAGGACTTCTATGCAGCCCAAATGACCTTGAACTGACAATCTTGCCTTGCCTCGGCCTCCCAAATGCTACTGTGTACCAAACTTAGAACAATTTTTAATTTCTTTATATAGTTAATTGAATCCTAAATTGAAATATCTAAGATGCTCTAGGATTGCCTTGTATTTTGTCTGCCCCAGATATAGAATAAATAATTTCTCAAGAGATACCCCCGTTTTTAAATTGGATAATGTTTAGAAATCAGAATCTAGAAATGGTGTAATGCCAGCACTAGGGAGATAGAGGCAAGAGAATCAATATTCAAGAATTCCCCATTGGCTGCATAGCAAGTTTGAGGCCAGACTGTACTACATGAAATGTAGTCTGAAAGGAAAAACAGGATACTGAATGTTTGTACACACATAATATATTTCTATCTATCCTTCTATGAGAAACTATGAGCTCAAAACGATAACTCCAATCTCATTCCAACACCAAAGAGACATTCTGTTCCTCTATATATTTCTCTCCTAACCAATAGCAAGATAACTGGCTCCTGCTATTCTAAATATAAGGCTTGCTTATACTTACTTATTTACTTGTGTATGTTTTTATTTATCTTAAGTAAATACTTGACAAACAGTGGGTCAAATATTTACAGTCAAGAGAAAGTCCATCCTTAGGTGTTTACCTCATTTTATATTCTCACCAGCAACACATCAAAGCTAGAGTCATATCACCACATTCATACCAGTGTTTGCTGTTAGGTTATTTAATTGTAGTCATTTGAATGGCTATAATGATATTGAATAGTGACTTTAATTTGAACTTTTATGATGACAAGATTATATTAAGTATTTTTCCACACTTGTATACTGAATATTCAAAAATATTCCTTAGCAAAATGTCCACAGTCTTTTGCTGATTTTTTAAATGAGTTGCTTTAATAATTTAGCTGTAGAGTTGTTTAGATATAGAAAAAGTTGTTAGCTATATATCTTGAAAATATCTTAAAATCTATGAATCACTTATTTCACTGTACTATCAATCATCTTTATGCAGGGGGTACCATGTTGGAGGGCCTTGTGAGCTGTATGGCAAGCTCCCAAATCACAAGGACTTGATTTTATTCCTGGGATTCTCTTACTTCCTAATTAGAAATCTCCTACTATGAAGGTCATTGCTACAGCATTTTAAAGACTGAGAAAATGTTAAGAATTTCTACTCTTAGCTGGGCAGTGGTGGCACACGCCTTTAATCCCAGCACTTGGGAGGCAGAGGCAGGTGGATCTCTGTGAGTTCAAGACCAGCCTGGTCTACAAGAGCTAGTTCCAGGACAGGCTCCAAAACCACAGAGAAACCCTGTCTCGAAAAAGCAAAATAAATAAATAAATTATTTTTTTTAAAAAAAGAATTTCTACTCTTCACAGTAGCAGGGACTTAAAGAAGTAACTTTATAAGATCTGTGTAAGATCAAGCCAACCAAAATTCTGGCATAGGTGGTCTCCAGGAACAATTGGCAGTTTATAGTACCTGTGGGAATGAACAATAATGATTGTTCATTATGGGTACAGCTTCTTTGTGGGTCCAGCTGCTGCAAGGTTTCCTGTGCTCCAGAGGATGTCCCCATACCTATGTTCACATTGGCAGTGCTAATTAATAAGCTCCTAAAAAAAGAAAAGGGGGCATGGTGTTGGGAGGAGGATGTTTTGGGGAGATATAGGAGTGGTCATAAAGATGATCATAGGTCATTGTGGATGTGTATGAGTTTTTCAAAGAATAAATAAAAATAATACTTTATAGTTACTTATGAAAAACATAAGTAACTTTATGAAAACCCAAGAAACTTCTTTTTTTTAAATATTTATTTATTATGTATACAATATTCTGTCTGCAGGCCAGAAGAGGGCACCAGACCTCATCACAGATGGTTGTGAGCCACCATGTGGTTGCTGGGAATTGAACTCCAGACCTTTGGAAGAGCAGGCAATGCTCTTAACCGCTGAGCCATCTCTCCAGCCCCAGAAACTTCTTTACTTCCATCGGTGACAACTATGAAGAGAGAACTCAAGCACATTTAGATTGATGGTAATTTCTAAGCGTCTGTGCTTAATTTTTAAGTGGGGGAGGGAGCTAATTTTCAACCATACTTAAAGTACATTACTCATTGTGTTAACACACCAAACGGGAAAATTGCAGTTATTGAAAAAAATTACAAAAACCCTTCATGATTTGCAAAGAGTTATGTGGGTGGTTCCAAGAGTCGGCCTCTAGCCAAAGAGCATGCCACATATGTTCTGAATCATCAGTAAACCCAGATGCCCTTGTATGAAATACTTCAAACCCAACTTTCAAATGCTAGGAAACCCTTCTACAGGGAAAAAAAAAAGCAATCTTAGTAACCCTAGCCAGAAGTTAACTAAGAGACAAAATAATCCTACGGACAGAAAGAAGAAATGAAACCAAGAACTTCTAATACAAACTCGAGTCGTTGGCAAAATAATTTGACCTTTTCACATTATTAATTTTGATTCAAATCTAAGGCCCAATTAAAGAAGGTCTAGACACTGTAAAAAAAATTTAAAATTTTATGCTATGTCAGAGGATGACCAACATTTTCTACAATAGGACAAAAGACAAGTATAGACAATTATTTTAGGATTAGGAGCTAGTGTTTTACAACTAGTTCACACCTTTGGAGCATGGAAAGCACCATAGACAACGGAGTAATAAGTAGGAGGCTGTATGACCCAATAAAGCTTCAGTAACAAACCGCAGAGATGGGATACAATGAAGAAGCTGAGCATGTACACAGGGTGCTGTGGGTCCTCAATTGCTGACTTCCTATCTAACATATAAGCTCCTTTGAATCAATAGTATCTTAATGCCTGGCACAAAACACATGGTCTATAAATGTTTGCAGATATTTTATATGTAAAAAAATCAAAGAACTTAAACAATATATATATATATATATATATTACTTTAGTATAAACATTATCTGTCAAGCATTATTAAGATTAAAAACTCATGTTAAAATTTCTAAATTATTCCTCATACTAAGTTCTAATATTTTGTGTTGTAATAAAAATTATTTGGGGCTGAAGAGATGGCTCAGAGGTTAAGAGCATTGCCTGCTCTTCCAAAGGTCCTGAGTTCAATTCCCAGCAACCACATAGCTCAGAGCTATCTGTAATGGGGTCTGGTGCCCTCTTCTGGTCTGCAGGCATACACACAGACAGAATATTGTATACATGCTAAATAAATAAATAAATAAATAAATAAATAAATATTTTTTAAAAAATTACTTCTTTAAATTCGAAAACATCATTATGTCAATATTGAAATCTATTCAAAAGTACCATTAATTTTCTGACTCCCTGGGAAGTTTGCAATAACAAGCAATCTGACTAGTTACTATTAAGAAGGCTAAGGGCTGGCAAGATGACTCAATGGGTAAAAGCACTTGTCATACAAGCCTGACCACCTGCTTCAATTTCTAGGACCCCTGTCAAAAATTAAAATGGCTGGATACAATGGTACACATCTTTAATCCCAGCATTCTACAGTAAGATGGGAGGCAGAGTCAGAATAGCCTGGAAGCTCGTAAGTCACTTAGCCTGGAGTATGCAAGCAGCAACAGAAGCAAGAGCCTGCTTCTACATTATTTATATTTATATATTTAAGAAACTGCCAGGTGTGGTGTTGCACGCCTTTAATCATAGCATTGGTGAGGGAGACAGTGGTTTTGAGAGTTCAAGGCCAGCCTGGTCTATATAATGAGTTCTAGGACAACCAGTGATACACAGTGAGACCCTGTCTTGAAAAAAAAACAAAACAAGAAATTAAGTAAACATGTGTCTTGAAAAAACAAGAAATTAATAAAGATACAAACTACATAAAAAGAATACAAATCAAAATTTTCAACTTGGGGTGAATAAAAACACATCAAAAATGTCAAATTTAGAGGACAATAATATTGAAGACACAACAACAGAAATTATATAGTTTTTCTCCCCAGAGACAGGGTTTCTCTGTGTATCTTTGGCTGACCTGGAACTCGCTTTGTATACCAGGCTGGCCTTGAACTCAGAGATCTGCCCACCTCTGCCCAGCAATAGAAACCATTTTAAGCTTGGAAAGAAACCTGAAAGTTTTTACAAAAGCACGTGTAAACTATATGGCAATTTAAAACAAACCCACATATAGTATGTGTAATTTAAGTCTCTGCAGAAGTGCTATGCAAAACTACCTGAAAGCAGGGATGGGAAGGGGATACATATGGTCTTAAAGTTGCATACAGGAGAAAACTACTATGGAGATGAGGAAATAATTATTTAAAGTTGTGAATCAATTAAGAAAAAGTGATTACACAAAAATTACACACTTAAAAAACACTCATATAGCCATGCAGTGGTAGTGGTGCACGCCTTTAATCCCAGCACTCGAGAGGCAGAGGTAGGTGGATCTCTGTAAGCTTGAGGCCAGCCTGGTCTACAAGGGCAAGTTTCAGGACTGGCTCCAAAGCTACAGAGAAACCCTGTCTCAAAACAAACAAACAAACAAACTCTTATGAGCTGGGCAGTGATGGTGCACACCTTTAATCCAAGCACCTGAAAGGCAGAGGCAGGCGAATCTCCATGATTTTGAGGCAAGCCTGGACTACAAAGAGAGTTCCAGGAAAGTTAGGATTATTACACAGAGAAAACTTGCCTTGAAATACAATAAACAAACTAACGAATCATAAACTCTTATGTCTAGCATAATAAATGAGTAAGAGAGAGCAGGGTTTTTATACTTGCTTTTGGTTATGTTATTTTGATTGAGAAGCGATCAGTTTGTGTAATGCAGAAGAATATCTATCACCAATAAAATGAAGCACAAATAATAAAAACTCAGAGACTGAAATTGGTGTTCAACACAAAGACCCAAAAAGCAAAGCTGCCAGCCCCTGGCTTGTACCTCAATTTCAGTCCAAAATCGTGATCCTGCCTCTGGAATCTCAGAATGAGACTTTGGGGGGAGCTGTTTCCTCCAGTTTTATAAACCTCTCTAGGGCTGGGATTAAAGGCAGGCATCACTGTGATTAAAGGCATGCATTGACAGGTTTCTATGGCAAATCAGTGTGGTCACTGGGATTAAAGGTGTATGTTATTATTACCTGGTCTGTAAGGCTGACCAGTGGGGCTGTTTTACTCTCAGATCTTAAGGCAAGTTTTATTTATTAAAATACAATTGAGCCGGGCGGTGGTGGCGCACGCCTTTAATCCCAGCACTTGGGAGGCAGAGGCAGGCGGATCTCTGTGAGTTCGAGACCAGCCTGGTCTACAAGAGCTAGTTCCAGGACAGGCTCCAAAACCACAGAGAAACCCTGTCTCGAAAAACAAAAACAAAATAAAATACAATTGAAATGCCACTACAATAAAGTACACTAATTATCTCACAAGATGAACAAATGGAGATGCTACTAACTTATTAAATTTATTCTGGATGACAATAAGGCAGAAAACAGACAGAAATATAAAGAACTCCCATACTAAACTGTATAAATGCAGTCTTACATGAAGGATAATAGATGCCTGGACCTGAGCTGTGAGTTTGAAGGATAAGGACAAGGCCATAATGGAATTAAACCAGGGAAAAGGCAGTAAAGACTTGCGTCTAGTTAAGGGTACCTCACTGGTATCCAATAGACACCGTAACTAGATTGTTACTAGTACAAACTGCCTACTTTTCAACTTCTAGACTATAAAGAAGAAATTCTATCTCATTAATAATCTCCTTAGATCTGATTTACACAAACTTACACAAACACACGTACACCTAAGATTACACTTTTATCTGGGTTTGAATGTGAATGAAATATCATTTTAAGTACAGCTATCCCTAGGGAGATACTAACTTCACAGGAAGTCAGAAATGTTTATCCTACAGCACTAGTAACTACGTGATATACTACTGACACCTTGTCCAAATTTAAATCAAAGTTTTGGCCAAATATAGAAAAAGACAGTTTTATTAGATACATAAAGCTTGATCAAACATTATCTCTATCGGCTAGCTGTGTCTAGTGTCACATGCCTATAAACAACACTCGGAATAAAGTCAAGATGTTGTGAATCCAAAAGGAAAAAAAAAAAGGTGTTACATAGCAAGACCTTGTCAAAACAAAATAAAACACTTTTTTAAAGTATATTCTAAAAACTTAAAAATGTGTTTTAAACTACACCCTGTAAAAATATGTTATGAACCCCTCGGTGCACTAGAGGAAATATTTGGTATCTTACATTAGCCAATAAAAAGCTTTTTGGTAGATCACAAAACTTGGAACTCTTCAAACTGAGAGAAAAATAACTGCACAGCAGGTGTCTGATAAAGGATGTGGACAAAATACATTTTCAAATTAATGGCAAAGGAAATAAATAATTCAAAAAGTTTTTATTTTCCCCCACCATAAATAACTTCACTAAAGAATGATGAGCAGATGAAAAGATATTCTGTACCAAAACTGGAGAGATGGCACAGCTGTTACAAATGCATACTATCTTGTACAGGACTCAAGTTTAGCTCCCGGCATCCATGTCAAGTAGCTCACAACAGTCTGTAACTCTAGCTCTAGGGGAATTTCATCTAGCCTTCATGGTGGACACATGTAGACACACGTACACACACACACACACACACACATACACACACACACACTTTAAACAATGTAATAAAAAATTTAAAAGATGTTCAATATCCTTGGTCCTGAAGGAAATAAAATTGAAGACTACAATGAGATGTCATTTTATTTCTACTCAAAGGAGTAAAATCTAAAAAGATTAAACATAAACAAATGTTAAGAAGGTTATGAAAGCTAGTAGATGTGGCGCACACCTTTAATCCCAGAACTTGGGAGGCACATGTAGGCAGATCACTAAGTTCGAGGCCAGTCTGGTCTACAGAGCTGGTTCCAGGACAGTCATGGCTACACAAAGAAACCCCATCCCCCAAAACAACAACAATAACAAACCAAATCAACAACAACAACAACAACAACAACAACAACAACAACAGATAAGGGTATAAAGAAATTAGGCCTCTCACACATGGCAGGAGCTAATGCAAAGTTACAGTCATGGGGGGTGGGAAGGTCTGGTAGTCTTTTAAGAAGTAAGCATACTGTATGAACAAGCTTACTCTTATGAAGCTATAAGAGAAATGAAAATATATAACCAAGTTAAAAAAAACTTGTACACAGTACTCAAGTGTATTTCTTCATAACAACATTCTAACTACAAACAATCTGAGTATCAATAATTTAGTGACTGGTATATCCATGTAATGAAAAACCAACTAAAAAAACTAAAGAACATTCCTGAAACATGCAAGAGAATGAAAGAAACCTAACTATATCCTGCATGATCCCGCTTATATAAAATTCTAGAAAAGGTAAAGTCATATTAATACTGAAGACCAACAATTGCTAGGGATCAGAGATGAGGAGGCAATGACACACAAACTTTTAGTGTGACTAGATATGGTTGCCATAACTCATCTAACTGATCAATTTTTACTATAGATATAAATTACACCTCAAAAAAAGTAGATTAAATTTAAACAGAGCAATGGATACATGTGCCCTTCATCTCACTTCTCTCACAAAGATGTGACATATTTACAGACAGGTAAATAAAGATGTAGCAGTGACTGGCAAGAAAAAGACAGCCCATAGGAATGATACAGATAGGAATGATATAGCCAAAAAGAGGGAGAAGTTGCTACACTTAGTTACATTTTTAACTATCTGAATAATGAGATGCTACTCTGCTTCTAAAACAAACAATTTTAATGACACCAAAGTAACAGTGCTGTCATCAAAATAACATATTTTTGTTTGTTTGTTTGTTTGTTTGTTTGTTTTCAGACAGGGCTTCTCTGTGTAGCACTAGCTGTCTTGGAATTCATTCTCTGGGCTGGCATTGAATTCAGAGAACCACCTGCCTCTGTCTCCTGAAGATTGGGATTCAACGCATGCGCCACCACTGCCTGGCTCAAAATGACATTTTTATGGTAGGTTCTTAGGGCTACCCAAATCAGAAACATCAACACTTTTTTTCTGGGCACTATCCCACATCTAGTGTAGCAAGCAGACTGCTAGGTGAAAAGAGTCTAAATAAATCTACCATTTAAATTATCCCAAGAGACTGAAGCAGCACGTATAGGGTCTGCATGCCTCTGCACAGGACCCCTACATATATATTATGGTTTTCAATTTAGTGTTTTTATGGGATTACTGAGTGTGTGAACAAGTGGGTCTCTGATTGTTATGCTTTCTCTTAGGTTCTTTTCTGCTGGTTTGTCTTTTCTAACTTTAATGGATATGTTTTGTTATATCTTCTTATATTTTATTTCATATACATGTATATGTATAATTCTGTAGATAAACATTTTTTGTTTTGTTTTTCAAGACAGGGTTTCTCTGTGTAACTGCCCTAGCTGTCCTGGAACTCTCTCTGTAGACCAGGCTGGCCTGGAACTAAGAGATATGCCTGCCTCTCCTTCCTGAGTACTGGGATTAAAGGTATGTGCCACCACTGCCTGGATATATTTTTTTAAATGAATGAATAAATGAAAACCTAGCTACTAGAATAAAGGTTAGCAACTAAACTGTCACTTCTACCTGCTGAGTAAAGGAACGTTAGTTTTCTAATAGAATAGCAGTCACTGGGTATATCAACTACTCCAGGGCAGGCCTTATGTTCAGGAGTAGCTGACCAATGTATAAGGAAGGGACTTGGAGTTTTTTGTGTGCTTTTTATTTGGTTATACTTTGGTGTGTGGTGTTTGGGGAGGGGGGTCTTTTTCTCATTTTGAGTGTAGTTTTATTTTCTTGGGTTTGGGGGATTTTTGTTGTTATATTGGATTTTGTTTTTTGAGAAAGCACTTGGGGGAGGGAAAAATATGATCAAAATATATATGAATTTTAAAAATGTTTTGAATAATTAAAATACAAGACAAAAGTTTAAAACCTGTCCCACAGAAATTTTTTTATAAGCCTGGAAGAACCACTGTATTAGAAACTCAAATGTGCACAGGTATGCTATACACACATATACATCACTTTGATTACAATGGACCAGATCCAAAGTGTCAGGAGCCAGAAAGCTAGCTCAGTGGGTAAAAGCACTTGGTACCAAGCTTAATGATGAGAATGCAGTCTATAAGACCTACATGGCCGAAGGCCAGACCAACTTGCAAGAGTTGTCTTCTGACTTCCATGCTTGTGCTATGATACAGATGATAATTCCCTTTTATTTACAGTTATACATCATGTGGTTCTACCCATCACAGTCACCTAGCAGCTGTCTTAGAGTCGCAATATTGTAGTGCTTATGTTAACCGCTGTTTTTTTTTGTTTTTTGTTTTTTTTTTGGTTTTTCGAGACAGGGTTTCTCTGTGGTTTTGGAGCCTGTCCTGGAACTAGCTCTTGTAGACCAGGCTGGTCTCGAACTCACAGAGATCCACCTGCCTCTGCCTCCCAAATGCTGGGATTAAAGGCTTAACTGTTGTTTTAATGGCAATCCCCAAACAAGCAGCAATGACACTAGCAATTCAGATAGGCCAATGAAAGCTGTAAAGCTCTTCCTTTAAGTGAAAGGAATAAAGTACAACAAAATATTTGAGACACTAGTCTAGACTCATATACCTTTTATTACAGTATGCTATTTTTCTTTTGTTAATTCATTAAAAAGTTATAAATTAGTAAGTTTTATAATAGTTATGTACACAAGTGAAAAATATTTCTACATGTGGTTTAACACTACCATAGTTTCAATGATCAACTGATCTTAGCAGGAAATGACAACCACTTCATCATTAATTTCATATACTATTAAAAAATTCAATAATATTTTATATGTGGTATGTTTTCCCTTTTATAATTTTGTTTTTTAAATAGACTTTCTGATGGGCATACTCTACAATCAAGTATTATGTCAAAAGAAAACATAATTTGGGAGGAGTAAGGGGGGGTGTGGTCAAGATACATTATATACATGTATGAAGTTTTCAAAGACTAACACATTTAAAAATATTTAGACATAATTTCAACAATAAACCTAATGAAATGGACATTAAAAACTGTTGAGAACAAAAGTGAAATAAACCAGAATCCTTATCTTTATGAATTTTATCTTCTTAAAAAACTGTAAAGGCCAGAGAGCTAGCTCCTGAATAAAGGCACTTTCTGCCAAGCTTAATGGCCTGCATTCAACCAGAGACCCACATGGTTGAAGGTTGAGACCAATTCCCAAAGACAGTCTTCTGACCTCCATTGTATGATGTTCTGGCTATGGAACATAAAATCCCACACATAGATGCACAAAATAAATTAAAATATAAAAAAATACAATCAACAACAAAAGAAACCAGTCAGGGCTGGAGAGATGCTTCAGCAAGTAAGAATGTGAACTCACACACTCCTGGAAGTGCAGCACAGTGAGGGGCAGAGAAAGGAGAACTGCTGGGGCCTGCTGGCCACTGCCCCATCATCAGCTACTTTCATGCTGAGTGAGAGGTCCTGTTCTCAAGGGATTAAAGCAGAATAACAAAGCAAGTCCTCCTGTGGCCTCTACACTCACATATACACATATGCACATATATTTTACACAAATGCACATATATTCATACACACACACACACACAAAAGTAAAACATAGCATGAAGTTTATCGTTTTAACCTTCTTGGGATGCACAATTTAATGACAGTATTGTCCAACCATGACCATTATAACCACCTTCAGAACTTTTCCACCATCCCAAACCAAGACTGTTCTATTGAACAAAAAATTCCCATTCTCATCATCCCAGCCCCCGTTAACTACCTACAATCCTATTTTATGAAACTGGCTCATATAAGTGGCTCATATACTGTCATTCTTTCACAAGATTTTTCTTGTAATTATGACATGTCCAGGCACCATGCACTGAGGACACAGAGATGCACAGCACACTGCTCTATTCTAAAGAAACTCACGTGGTAGTAGGGAAGCTAAACAAAACTCTCAAATCATTTGGTAACTGTTCTAACAAAAGTACAGGGACTCAGTGAAGGCTTCACCACATAGGCAAATGGCTCATGACAGTCTTCTAGTATGAAGAGTTTACCATGATGAGCACTAGTACCACACAGAAAAACAGCATATACTCCTTCAAATTTATTTGGGAGGGTGACATTGCTAGATACTCTGCACATTTACTAAGCCACCAGGTCTGTGTTCCTTAAGCCATGAGCATATGCAAAGTCTTGAGGATCTTCACTTGGAGAAAGAACAAGCAGTTTAGAGTGGAAAACTTCAGAAAAAACCAGTGGCAGCTGAAACAACAGCTCGGTACCACATCGTGAAAAGATTTTTAGGTTACCCGCAGTCTGACTTTATTAATACAGAATAGTTTGAGAAGCTTAAAATATGTAAAAATCCCAATGGATTTTAGTTAGTTAGCTGTTAGTACTCATTCTTAGGATATTTCCAGAGGTTTTTATTTCCTATACTGGTAGCACAAGGGATTATATTTGTAAATTATTTTTATTTTAGATGTATGAGTGTTTTGCCTACACATTTGTCTGTGCACATGTGTGCCTGGTACCCACAAAGGCCAAAAGAGGGCTTCAGGTTCCCTGGAACGGGAGTGACAGATGCTATATAGTTAGTTCGAGAGCTAAGAGCTGCCATGTGGGCACGAGGACTGAACCAAGGTCCTCTCAAGAGTCACAAGTGTTCTTAACCATTGACTCCTCTCTCCAACCACAGGATTAATTTGTATTAATGAGAACATTGACAGTTTTATACAGAAACTACAGTTTGGGAAATACCTTTAGCATACAGGAGATTAATGATGGCCTCAAACTGGAGAGGAATATCAGTAGATTTTATGCTTGGGAATTGATGTTTTATTCTTTTTTTTTACATGTTCTATTTGTGTGCAAGTTATGTGTGATAACACCACACATTTATAGATCAGAGGACAACATGTGAGAGTAGATTCTCTTTTTCAACATGAGATCCTAGTGTTTAAACTCAGGTTGTCAGGCTGGATAGAAATCACCATTTACATAATTTGAGCCCTCTGCCAGACCAAGTAACAATTTTTCCTAATCATAAGGTTTTTATTTTAAAAAATATTAGATAAACAGTAAAAACTTTACTCATCTTTTGACACATTTTATTACTTCTCTCCCTATGTTTATAATATATTCATTATTAAACAAAGGATTCATACCTCACAAATTATTGAAGCTCATTCTTCACTTAGTCATGAAGGGAACGTTTCCTCTTTTGGTTCTTACTATCTTTTGGTGATTGTACAGAAGGCATTACAGTCATAACCATCCTATACTTTAAAAGATTTATTTTATTAACAATTTTTTTGTTTTGCTACTATATACAAGTTGAACATTCCTTAACAGAAAATACAAAATCTTAAGCTTTTTTGAAACTTATATTATGCTTAGATTTTAGAGCACTTCAGATTAGATTTAATTTCTACCAGTTCTCCTTATTTAGTGGGCACATGGGAATCTTATGTCCATTGCCAGAATCTATTCAGTTCATGGTAAACTTAACAGTTCTTGACAAGAAATACCATGAATATGAAACACAAGTCATAAGATTTAAAAACAAGGAATTTTTTGTTATCAAGTGATTAGGATATTTTTCCACCAAGACAATCACAAATCTGTATGTATGGACCTAACAGAGTATCAAAACACATTAGCAAAAAATATAAAGACAAAAAGCTGACAAAACTAAAAGGAAATAGACAAACCTATAAGTTGGAAATTTCAACACTCCTCTATCAGTGTTTGATAGAACAAAGGTAATGAAAAAATTCAGTCATTACTAAGAGAAATACATAAAACCTAAAATAAGATATTTTAAATTAAGAATTTAAAGGCTGTCATTGGAGTTTTTTATTTTAGCCATTCTGACAGGTGTAAGATGATATCTCAAAGTTGTTTTGATTTGCATTTCCCTGATCGCT
>NC_022034.1:25583380-25585596 GCF_000317375.1 Microtus ochrogaster | reverse complement strand
CCCTGACTGCTCTTTGGACTGGAGAGGGAGGGGGAGAGGAGTGGGGGGAGGGGGAGAAGAGTGGGAGGGAAATGGGAGGCTGGGAGGAGGCTTGTTTTTTTTTTCCTTTTCTCAATAAAAAAAAAAAGAATTTAAAGGCTGAAGAGATGTCTCAGTAGTTGGTTTACTGCTCTTCCAGAAGAACTGGATTCAACTCCCAGAAACCACACTGAGCAGCTCACAACCACTTATAATCCCAGTTCCAGGGGATCAATGCCTCTGCAGATATCTGTAAACACATAATACACACATACACACACACAAAAAAAAGTTAAAATTTAAAAAAGGACTAAAAATCTAAAGTCTTACAATTAAAAATGTTGGTATGAGCTGGGCAGTGGTGGTGCACACCTTTAATCCCAGCATTTGGGAGGCAAAGGCAGGCGGATCTCTTATGAGTTCGAGGCCAGCCTGTTCTACCAAGAGCTAGTTCCAGGACAGAGAGAAACTCTGGCTCATAAAACAAACAAACAAAAAAAATGTTGGTAGGAAACATGCTGAATCTCATACACTGTCACTAGCTACATACCTTGGTACATCCATTTTGGAAAAAATTTTGTATGAATGTGCACATATTTATAAATTTACATTCTTATGAAGAATAAGTAACAAATCCATATTCTATAGTGAAACATTTAAAAATCAAATAGCAACATGATAAACAGAGGTAACTAACCCCACATTAGCTCCAACTGAACATTCCGACTCAATGCAAACACATCCGATATTCCTTACACTTCTTGGTACAATGTAAACCATAAAACAGCACACCAGCAGCATGCTATTCAATAATACCCAAAGCTACTGAGGATCACAAGGATAGGTGCATTAGCAACTCAGTACCAAAAGAGTACCAAAAAGCAAACAGAAAAAAAGTTTTTTAAGCTTCAGCAAGGGGCTTGTTCAATGGCAAGCATTGTCACACCCCGAAAAGCCTTTTTCCCCACATTTACAGTTCATCCGCAATCTTCCCAGTTTTGTATTTTCTGAGACACAGTTTCTCTGGTCTTTACACGCACACACAAATATATGCATGCATATATGCACACACCCACATGAGCATAGTACACACAGGAAAACAAACTAAAGTAAGGTTTTTGTGAAATTATCAGAAAAGCAAAGAAATGGAAAATGGCAAGAAGAAACAAAAGACTAAGATATAAGCAAAACTCTATAAAAGAGAAAGAATAAAAATTACATTGGGAATGAGAAAGAACAGAATCAATATTGTTTAAAATAAAATCAGTAAACAATGAAAGAGCTTATCAAGAATGCAGAAATCAAAACTAGCAGTAGAAGAGAAGATGGGACTGAAGACACGGCCCACCAGGTAAAGATACTTGTTGCCCCACTATGGAAGAAAATCAACCCCTGCAAACTGTCTTCTGATTTCTATGTGTGCTGTGGCACATGTGTACCCATACACACTAAATAGACAAATGTAATAAAACATAAAAAAATAGAAAAGCTGAATGCTTAAAAGGAGACCATGAGGCTGGGCATGGTAACACATCCCTTTAATACCAGCTTCAATCTCTAGGTTTGAGGCCACCCTGCTCTACAGAGCAAGTTCCAGGACAGTTAAGGCCACACAGAAAAACCTTGTCTTGGAAAAGAAAATTAATTTAAAAAAAGAGACAATGAAAATGGTCACAGTATTTTTAAAGAGAAAGAAATATTATCCAGTCCATAAGCAACATAGAATTTTTAAAACTGCTTATTAATTTATATTAAAACACCACAAAAAGGAATAAATGCAATAACCAAAAGTACAACAGAAGAATCCCAAACTAAAAAGCATGTGCATCTTTATAGCAAAAGAACTTTCTTTAGCTCGTCAGAATTTAAAAAGACATGGCCTGTGAGATGGCTTAGTGGATAATAGGTGCTTGCTGCCAAGGCTCCTGACCTCAGCTCAATCCCTGAGACCCCCAAGGTAGAAAGAGCACTGACTCCTACAAGTTGTCCTCTGACCTGCATACTCATGCTGTCAAACACACATGTGCTCGCAAATACAGAAAATAAAAACATTAAAGACATCAGAAAAATGTTTAAGACAATTTGGAAGAAAAAACATTCCTAGGACAGCTGGGCGGTGGTGGCGCACGCCTTTAATCCCAGCACTCGGGAGGCAGAGGCAGGCGGATCTCTGTGAGTTCGAGACCAGCCTGGTCTAC
>NC_022034.1:25582150-25583280 GCF_000317375.1 Microtus ochrogaster | reverse complement strand
CCACAGAGAAACCCTGTCTCGGAAAACAAACAAACAAACAAACAAACAAAAATTCCTAGGACAGCTGCACAATGTGGCAATAATGAGGCTTGCCATTCTTAACCAGGCTAGTCAGAACTATACACATGCCACAAGTCATTCTCAGATAGTCTGGGTTCAGAAGAACGTTCTACAAACACATTCGCCTAAATAGTATCTGACACTATTTGAAGAAACTAAGTTAATAAAAATTGACAGTCAAGCTGAAAATACTGAAACACCTCTGTAAACAAAGTATTACCAGGCAGGGGGATCAAATTCAAACCTGTGCTACATATCAAGTTCAAGGCCAGAGACCTTGTTATTCAAGATATAATCCTTTCTTTTAAATTAGTTGAGATTTTTGCACATATTTTGACATTATCTCTCTACCAACTCTTCCCAGAGTCACACCCCCATCTCTTTGCACACAACTTTGTGTCCTCGTTTTTTCCCTTATCAAGAGCATTCTGTGTTGCCTAAAACTTCTTGGATGTAAGACATATTTAAGAAATTTGTTTCCACTAAGAAAAGTTCTTTTTTAAGATAACATGTATAGTTATCTTAACTATATAGAACATTCAACACTTAGTAGTAGTCTTACAAATTAGTGTGGGAAGCTGGGAGTATCAAAAATCTAAACTGCTTGTACAGGTTTAGTATCCCTACTGTGAAAATCTGAAATTTGCAATGCTCCAAATCACAAATATTTTGAGCATTAGCATAGTAAGTATAAAAATTCCACGCTCAATCTACTGTGATGGGGTCATTCTGTCAGGCTGTATGTTTAGGTAAAACATAAATGAATTTCATGGGTCTTGTCCTTAAGATATTTCATTATGTACAAACAAATATGAATTCAGAAGATTTTCTATCATATGCATTTTAGATGAGGTTCTATCCCTCATCTAAATCTGTGTTACATAAGAGACAATATTTTATCTTGTTTTTGAATTTTATAATTAATTACAACTACATTTCAGTGTATATGCTTTTATACTGAAACAATTTACACAGCAAAAGCCAAAACTAAGAGGGAAAAGGGGTTTACTTCAAATGTATAAACTTATTTTTTAATTCTTTTTTTTAATTGAGAAAAGGAAAAAAAAAAA
>NC_022034.1:25557776-25581625 GCF_000317375.1 Microtus ochrogaster | reverse complement strand
GTGGAATATCTACACATTAGAGTACTACACTGCAGTAAAAAACAATGACTTCTCGAATTTTGCATGCAAATGGATGGAAATAGAAAACACTATCCTGAGTGAGAACCTTCATCTGGTGATGGATGGAGATAGAGACAGAGACCCACACTGGAGCACTGGACTGAGCTCTCAAGGTCCCAAATGCATAAACTTATTAAGATAAAAGAATAAAGCATATTTATTACAACAAAAATTTTACTATCTAAAAACCTTGCTGAAAATGGGTTCAGGTAGGTTTTTTTAAAAAACAAAACAAAAAGGAATAAGCTAAAAGGATTAATATATAGTACAGGTCATGACTTACAGTAGGTATCATAGAAGGATTACTATACAGTACAGGTCATGACTTACAGTAGATATCATAGAAGGATTACTATATAGTACAGGTCATGACTTACAGTAGATATCACAGAAGGATTAATATATAGTAACAGGTCATGACTTACAGTAGGTATCATAGAAGGATTAATATATAGTACAGGTCATGACTTACAGTAGGTGTCACAGAAGGATTAATATATAGTACAGGTCATGACTTACAGTAGGTGTCACAGAAGTATCAAGTTAAAAGAAAAATATACAATGACACAAGACAAGAAATAAGATTCAAGATGGAATCATTTAAGGAATCCTCTTGGATTGCTAAAGAGGTAGCTACAACGCTATTCAAGTAAATTTGTTACAGATCTGCAACAAGACAGATGTAAAACAATTATTATTGTTACTATTAGGTAACAATTACTCTCTTTAGGCAATAATTTTTACTATGTAGTTTGTGTGTGTGTTTATGTATATATATATATACATATACATACAGTATGTATATACTATATACTATACTGTATGTATATGTATATATATATTAGTGATTTGTCTCATTGTAGTTTCAAGTACAAGTACCAGGAAAAAAGTTTCTTCACCATAAAGAGTTTAAAGAACTACTGTAAGGTTGTATCAGTCATGAAGCTTTTGTGTGTGCCAAATAACAGACACAAATAAAGCCACAGTGATGCAAAGTAAGACCAACAGAAATGGGAAACAAATTGTTTGTGACAGGTCAGACAAAAAATAAGTAAACAGAATATACAACATTTGAAAACAAAATTTTAAAAATGTCATATTTTCCTTATGTAGTTTTATGTTCTAGGATATCCTATCAGTTTAATAACAGCTTTTGAAGAAAACTCATTGTACCAAATGAACACAGCGAGCTACACTGCAACCTCAGAAATGCTTTCTAAAGTCATTATAGGAACAATCAAGGAACTAACCATCTGTCAATAATCCATATCAAATAAATGAGAAATTACTTCAAGTTTCAATGAAATGTATAGATTGGTGACAGTAAAAATTCTCAAAGAAACTTCAATAAATTTAAAAAGTTTCAAAAAAAAAGATACTGGCTTTCAACAACGTTCTACCTTATCACTTAAGAATTACTACTTGGTTTTGACTTTTTTATGCTGCTGAATAAAATTAATTGTGGAGCCGGGCGGTGGTGGCGCACCCCAATAATCCCAGCATTTGGGAGGCAGAGGCAGGCGGATCTCTGGGAGTTCGAGGCCAGCCTGGTCTACAAGAGCTAGTTCTGGGATGGGCACCAAAGCTACAGAGAAACCCTGTCTCGAAAAAAAAAAAAAATTAATTGTGGAGATAAGGTCTGGCAACCTTTAAAATGTTTAAAACTACATTAAATTACTCAAAACATGCTAATATGTCTGCTCCTACAGCTTTGAATTCTCTTTGTATAGAGAGTTCAGTAGAGTCAAGTACTTCACATCAGATGCTATATAGCAGGTGACAGACACTTCTGCCATTTTTCCATAGCTCACTAAAATCTGGTATTATTATCAGATTATGATTATCTGGTAATACTATTTTTCCAAAATGGATACATTTTATTTATCTTTATTTTACGTGATCAGTGAGAAACTAACAATCTAATCACTCTAATGTCTACATGGTTTGTAGGAGGAGGTCACACTTGTTCATCCTGGCTGCCTGGCTGCTTAGTCCCAAAATAACCACACAGAAACTGTATCAATTAAATCACTGCTTGGTCCATTAGCTCTAGCTTCTTAATGGCTAACTCTTACATCTTAATTTAACCCATCTCTATTAATCTGCATATCACTACAAGGTCGTGGTCTATCAGCAAAGTTCCGGACATCTATCTCTGACAGCGGATCCATGGCGTTCCCTCACTCAGCCCTTCTTCCTCCCAGCATTCAGTCCAGTCCTCAACCTACCTAAGTTCTGGTCTACCAGGCCAAGGCAGTTTCTTTATTCATTAACCAATACAAGCAACAAATAGACAGAAGTACCTCCCACACCAATGGTTGGTTAAAGAAAAGAGCTAATTGAAAAGATAAAGCAATGTTTGAACTACTATTGTTGTATGTGTTTGTGTTAAACACACAAGTATATATACAGTATACTTGTGAAATAGCAAGACCAATACAATATTCTGAACAATTATAATTGGTATGAAGTATTTTTCTACCTATGCTATACAATCTGATCATCTAAAAATAGTCCTTTAAAGGATGGCCCTATTTCTTACAAGGCATTGGTGGTGCACGCCTTTAATCCCAGCACTTGGGAGGCAGAGGCTGGTGGATCTTTGTGAGTTCAAGGCCAGCCTAATCTACAATAGCTAGTTTGAGGACAGGCTCTAAAGCTACAGAGACACCCTGTCTTGAAAAACAAATAAATAAAATAAAGGATGGCCCTATTTCTTGACTGTAATGTCAAAAAACAGTCTCACAATAGAAACAAATCTAGAAAAGGAAAAAAAAAGACAGGATATTTTCAAAAATTTTAAATCACAGACTTTTAAGGATAAAATCTCCAAACAATATACGTCCATGCTGGATCTTTTCTTTCTATTCTTGCACCAAATATGTGCGTATAACTTCATTGGGATGTGTTTTAAAGATTCATTTAATACACACACACACACACACACACACACACACACACACACACCCCAAAATTTTAAAAATCACTATTTAAATAAAAAGCACTTATTGTAAGAACAACTTGATTCTTAGATACAGGTCAATTTTTCTAACATATGAACATCTCAGAACCAAGAATTTCAACAGTAAAATGAGCACAAGAGAAATAGTATGTTTTAAAAGAAACATGTGGACTGGGGATGTAGCTTGGCTGGCAAAGTGCTTGCCTAGTATTCACATAGCTTCAGGTTTGATACCTAGTACCATGTAAACCAGGTATAGTGGTGAATGGCTGTTATCTCAGCACTACGGAGGTTGGGCAGGAGGTTCAAGATCATTCCCAGCTAACAGTGACTTTCAGGCCAGCCTGTGCTACATGAAACACTTTCTGCTTAAACATACTTAGATGTAGGCACACCTGCATATGTGTGTGTATACTTCTCAAGTATATAGGAAGACAATCTATTATAATAAAAGAATGTAGGGGCCAGGAGACAGCACAGCAGGTAAAGGTACTTGCTACGCAAATCTTGTGCACCATGTTGGATTCTGGGAATCTAATGTAAACATGAAAAAGACCTGACTCCCTGACTCCGCAAGTTTGTCCTCCAACCTATACATGTATGCTGTGGTGTATGTGCACACACACACACACACATACAAACACACACAAATAAGAAATTAAGAAATGTAAATTAATATTGAACTGAGGTCTATACTTTTACCCATCAGATTGAAGATAAAACACTTGAGAACAAAATCTTCAATATATGGTCTCATTTCTGGTGGCAGTACAGATTAAGGAACCTCTGTATTACAACTTTTATATTTAAAGAATGTCTTAACTTTTTTTAAAATGTGGTACACAAGATATATTTGGTATATGGTCATTTAAAAATTACTATAATTATCTGCTTTTTCAGGTCTCTGATAAGGCAGACAGGTAAGAAACTTGGATGAATATAGTAGTCTTACTCTACTTATTGCTTATCTAATAATACCTTATTGTACAGTTAGCGGAGAATGTAGGTATTTGTGAATGGGACACAGAATACAAATAGAAGTAACAGAAAGAGTTAAGTTTACCTGAACCAAATATATTGTTTATGTAAACACCTCCAGCTCAGGGTATAGCTCAGCAGCAGAATACTTGTCTATCACACACAGGGTTCAATCCCTAATATTATTTTTAAAGTTAAAAAAACAACCACTTATTTAACAAAGGGAGCAATGTCATATGACGTATGTCAGCAAATGGGCCCTTTGGACAAATGAGTCAGCCAGCAACAGTATAACAGATTATAATAACGACTGCCTAATTAGCCATATATCCTTAGGAAACCCCTAAAGACAACCCCTGTGATTTGTTTTGGACCATCAAACAAAAATACATATGGGCTTGTCTTTATTTGCTGTTCCTGGAAACTGTAGTGTTATCTTCAGGTGAAGAGTCATGTCTAGCCTGCTAGAAGCCTCCGGCTCTACGGCACCCTAGCTAACAGGCAGTACCAAACCCCAGACCAAATAAAACTATTCTAGACTAACCACCTGGCCTATCCACTAATGGCAGACATATAAACAAGCCCACGGAGAAGCAGTAACAGAGATGCTTAACTAATAGGAGCCCAGAATTAAAGGTTAATACAGCTATTTCTTGACACTAGTAAGTTTAGGGGAGGAATGCTGTACAGCAAAAGTTAGTGTAGCTGGGTAAAAAAAATAAGATTTGTGAGCAAATATGAAAATATAGCTGCCCCTATCTATGTAGGACTAGTCCCAAAGTCCCCATTCTTCTACTTCAGATATTAAAGCCTCTTAAATGAAATGGAGTGATATGTGCACATAGCCTATCTGTAACAGCCCATGTATTGTAAATAATCTTTGGGTTACTTATGGTATCAAATAAAATATAAATGTTAAGCAAATAGTTGCAATATTCAATTGTTTAAGAAACAATAACAAGAGAAAACCAGTCTGGACACATACAGCACAGATGCACTTGCCCTTCCCAAATAACTTTCAGAGATTGGATGAATCCCTGGATATAAGACCTTCAGATATAAAGGTCTGACTACAGATTCACATAGTATTTTCTTAATTATACTAAACTTATAAAAAATATTTTCTATTAGATTAACTGAAAAGTCCAATTTCCTTATAAAACATTTACATAACGTAATTCAGTCTAAATGATCATAAAATGTTGAAACTAGATAGTACCACTTAGAAAAGGTGAATTAATATGAGTAACTATTACTGTGACTAAGAATATGCTCACGGTCACTGTCATTTACTAACAATACTGTTTGGCTTTTCTGCTTCTTTCGTCTAAATGAGTAATAACCTAATACATGTTCTCTCATTTGATCTCACATGCTATGAGGCAAGCATGCTACAAACTTAGGTAAGAGTCAATTAGCCTTTCCACATCTCATTTCCTCAAGTGTAAAATGGTGGAAACAGTACTTTTTGATAGTGATAAAGACTTAATTACTTGGAAAATGGTATACAATAAAAATCAAAAAATGGTCCAACATCTGTTACTAAAATTAATATGAAATTAAAGTATTTACCTAACATATGCTTTCTATTTTAAAAACTTTAAACCCAATTAACCAAAATATGATACATAAAAATTAACTTGGAAAATCTTTCTGACTTTGTAAAAGTAAAAAAAAAAAAGGCTAACAGAAGTTATTTTTTAAAAACTGATAAATATATTTACAAAATATATGGTGAAGACAACTAAAGCACTAGAGAATAATGAATTATTTGACCTAATTCCACAGTCTTAAATAGGTTTAAAATAAGAGGCTTCTTTTTTGTATGTGTATTATAAATTCACAAAAGGAAAAACAAGCAAAGCAATAAATCCCTTTTGACAAGTCACCTTTACTGTGACACCTGGCATATGCTTTAAATATGTCCTACCATAATTTATGTATTTTTAAAGCAGTACTAATGACTTTGGAAAATCGGGCTCCTTTAAAGGAATACATTTAGCCTAATGTGTAGCACTGGGAAAACTATGGTTACTCCTCAACCCATGGCTTATCACTGCTCCTTTTCAAGGAGATCAGAAATGGACACTGCCCTGCCCTATAGAAAACAAGAGTTTTTTTGTTTTGTTTTGTTTTTAAAGTTATGCCTGGATGGGGTGATTTAAAAAACTGGCCAGCTTTTAAAAGGTGTTTGAAATACACAATTATCTCATCTATAGACATGAGTCATTGAGCAACTATAAAGAGCCTACCCCACAATGTGCAAGTGATCTACTTTTATATTAATGGGAGGAATACATAAATGTTACAAAATGTTACATTTTCCATTTCACTTCAATTCAAACATTTTAAAGAGCACTTAGTACACAAGAGGTAACAAGGAAGAGTCTAGAGACAAGTATAGAAGTGGGTAACATTATGCTACTATATGGCAGACATTTGCTGGTTATTTTATTCAGTAATAAGTCCTATGAGGTAGAAATTAGTAAAACTCATTTTACAGAAAAGGAAATTAAAGCACATAGAAGTAAAATAACTTGTCCACGGTATCTCAGCACAGAAGGCAGTGGGATGGAGGAGTTATTGGGGGGTGAGGGGATGCCTGAGGACAGTGCTATATGACTATTTCTACAGACAGTGTTCAATGCAGTAAGCCCTTTAACCGCAATGTGGGAAAGGGCCAGGGCTTGAAAACCAAGGAGATAAACTCTGGGAGTGGTCAAAGGAGCCAGAGGCTTAAAGAGTTTGATATTTGAGTTGTTACTTTTAAGGATGAGTACCAACTTCAACGCCAAGGATCATCCCACCCCCCTCACCCCCAATATATTAACCAAAATAAATTACTTACTTGAAATTGAGAAAAACAATTTTGAGAGTAATCTTCCTCAGATATATTATTCCATAGTTTTAAAAACAAATAATATGATGACAGTTTAATTTTTAGGTTGCTTTTATGTGGCTTGTCTTGGTTTTTATTCTGAAATGAAATTTAGATTAGTCATTTTCTTGTTCTGAGAAACTAGGAGTATGCCAACATGTTTTAACTTTACATTCTTTCACATAGCAATATGTATTCTTACTTACAAAGTCATCTTTTTCACATCTTAAACAAACCTAATTTAATATATAAATTACTTTTAAGTGTAAATATATGTATATGCAAACTAAAATACTTCTTTTAATTCTTGTTACACTTTCTTGGCAATTGGAAGAAGTGTAAGAAAAATAGAAAACTTTTACAAATTGTTAAATATTAGACAAGGCATTTCTGAGGTAACACTCTTTTATTTGTTTATATAGTTAATATTCCCTGAACCCAAAGAAAATTAAATAATTACCCCCAAAGAAACTGACTTTGAATTCTTATTAGTTCCCAAAACTATAAACTAAAATTAAAGTAGAATTGGCCAGAAAATATATATAAATAATTTTCCATTGACAATGACTATCCATTTGCTTCAGAAATCACTGTTAGATATATATTCAATTTCTGCTGCAGAAAACAGTCCAGTTTCCCAATAATAATTAAGCAACAAGTTTTCATTTAAACAAATTGAAATATTTAAAAATCTATAAGAACCAGAAGAAACACAGGAACATCTGGAAATCTTCAAAGAATTAAAAAAAAAACTATCAAAAGGTTAAAGAATTGTAACCAGGAGTATGAATGTTAGTTACAGTATGTTTTGTTACCCTAAATGCATCTACATCATGTTTGGATAGTGGATGTCTCTCTGATTGCCCAAGATATCCATCTCCATAGTATTTATATTTGCATGGTAATTAGAAGTTAACATAATTGTATTCAAAGTTCACTGTATCTTCACTCCTATTATTCTTCTTATTTAATACCACTGTGGTGTTAAATTAGCAACTAGGTACCAAAGCAACACACACTCCAAAGCATATCACATATCACACTCATTGAATTTATAAGTATTTCTTTGAAACAACTGGAGCTAATGGCAACCTAACCTATTTAAATGCAACCTACTTAAACTGCAATCATTTTTACTTCCTATTAACTGAATGCCAATGAAAAGTCAGAAGAAAATACGTACTAGCAAAGGAATCTGAGAAGTCTAATAGATTTCAATTGTGTATAATTTTAATGCTGATTTTCATTTCTAACTATCCTAAATTCTTCATTTATGTAAGTTGTACTTATTATTATTAAAGATCATCATACACACATATACACACCTTACTCGAGTCTATTCTACAATGATATTCTCTCCTCTTCTAGACACAGTAGCTTTTAAAGAGTTCTAAACTATATACATGAAATTAGTAATTCTACCAATGTTCTGTATTTAATCTTTCAATTGTCATCAATATCTTCCTACAATATCCCCTCAAATTTGAGGGAGTAAGGGCCAATGTGAAGTAGTGAAAACTGTCCAGATTCCCAGTTTTCAAATCTATCCTCATACAGGCCAATGAAGTACTGGGCAAAGCCTGAAGCTGTTACCTGTCTAAAATTCATGTGTTTGAATATATATTTAAATGTGTAATATATATATATACACATTCCCACAAAGTTTTAAATATACATACATATATACATATGTATAAAATAATAAGTCTAGAATAAGTTTCTCCACCCTCACATTGTTACTGGTTTTTAAAACCTTGTACAACAGAAGGACATACGGAACATCTGCATGGTGGTTAGTGAAATATAAATATATATATATATATTATATACACATATATGTTAAAATTTTAAGTATTATGATATTCTTATGAAAGAAGTAATGTAAAAATTCTTAATATGTATGAATTTTAAATCCCAACTTCTTCACATCAAGAAGGATTTTGGGGAACATACATATTCTATTAGTTACCTTGCAGCAAGATAAAATAGCCCATCAAATACACACAGCAAGCAAGGATTGAGAGTTGGACCTAGAGGTAGTCTTTCCCTGCCCTTCTCTGCCTCCCCAGCCACTATCTGCTTCCTTGCATCAATAGTGAGATGTACCTTGACCTAGATGGCATGCTCCTCAGGTACTTAGAATACAAGTTCAGAGCAGTTCCAAAATCTCTTTTCCTCAAGAAACAGCTGGGGCTGATGGCTGAAGACATTCTAGATAGTAAAGTACCTGTTACTACACTTCAAGTATAAAAAAATAAAAATGGTGGCTGGCCCTGCAGTTTATAGGTGCCAACCAAAAAGCCTCCCTTTCAGCCTCTATTTCACTAGGGCCACCCTCCAATGAGCTATATCCATCAATTAAAGGCTCTGAATTAGAAGACCTCTAACAAAACTTTTACTGTAGTGAATATTTTACAGCTGTTTAGAGCAATTATTAGGACCTTTTGCTTTTGTTCTGCTTTACTGATTTCTGTAACCACAACTTAAACCAGTTCTACTTACTGGAGGCAATTACTATCACCAATGATCCCATCTTCCTGAAGACAACAGTACAAATGTAGCACATTGTTTCTCTACCTACAACACACTCCAGTCTTTCCCCTTTCCTTTTTCCTCTTCCATGGCACCACGGCTGTACACACAGTATCGTATTGCAATGCAGCCACACATACTCATACACTTTGACACATATGCAAAACAGGAAACATAAAATCTTGAGTAGAACTGCTATCTTACAAGAAAAGTACACTTTTAAGTCTGAAACTTTCCAAACTGCTTTACATAAAGCATGAATACTTTAGAATCTACCAACAATGTAGAGACTGGCATTTCTCTTCACTATTCTCAACTTATCCCACATAGCTTTGCAAATATAACAGACGATGGAATACGTTATAGCTACAATTGTAACTTTATAAGAAATACTACATACATATAGCACTTTCACATGAATTTTCTTTGTTTATTTCTTTATTGGCAGGAGCTTATTAGGAAAAAAATTGGTTGCTTTTCAAAAGTACAAATGAGTTTACTAGTCAATTTACCTTTTAGCTTATGATTTGCCCCATACAGAATTTTATATCTGTCATAAAATTCAGAATCTAGCTTCAGCCTTTTTTTTTTTTGTAACCTGAAGGACATTTATCATTCCTGAACTACATCAAAAATGATTATCCTGTTTCTTATTTCACATTTGTTTTTGACTCCTCTGGAAGCCCACTTATTTTTTTGATCAGAATAGTAGCCATATATCTTAAAAATCCTTATTAAATAACCATTCTTTTCCCAACTGAAAGATCAAAGATAGTATCTTTGTCTTTAAGAACTAACATATGAGTTTATTTCTGAGTTTTACTCTGTTGCATCGCTATCATGTGCCCAAATCATGCCAGGCTCATAAACATTTTAAGTTCCTGGCATAGACCTCAGTAGCAGAGTATGTGCCTAACATATACAAAGCCCAGGGCTTACCCTCAACACAAGAAAAGACACCTTCATATACCCACTCCCATACTTTAAAATTAAAACAACTTCACAAGCAAATGGATATACTACAACTAGAAATTGCTAGTTTGCTTTAATAGAAAAAAATGCCTTTGACATTTTCTTAGCTAAGCATAATTAAGGTCAAAATACCGTGGTGCAATTATGCACTTTGGTGGATATTTATTTTAGAGACCCTACTGAGACTCATACTTTTGTCTTACTATATTTCTGAAACACATTTAGGAAATTGGCTTCTTCTTAACAAGCATGTGAATAGTCTTTTCTAAACTATGCAGTCAATATATGTTATGCGTAGAAAATCTGAAAAGTATAAAACACACTTTCTACAGAGAATCAACTTTATATTTCAATAAGTTTTTCTGCATTTTAAATGACTATTTTATAAACTGATTTTTTTCACAAAATGACAATATTTTCCATGTTATTACATAATCTAAACATGATTAGAACTGAATAACATTTTGCTGAAATATGCTCCCTTTATGTACCTACTTCCCACTGTTAGCCATCTGAGGCTACTCTCTGTGATGACTATCATCCATTGATTAATTTTTTCAGTGAATGCTTATGTTTCAAGCACTCTGGTAAGCACAGCTCTCTAACAGTGAACAACAACAACAACAACCATTATTAGCATTTCTGGAGGTTACAATGAAGAAAAACTAAACAATCTCCAACACATATAGAATATAGCTACAGCAATGCTATGAAGGCGCTTTAGATGTCCATGGGTAGGAGGACTTCCCTGAGGAAAGATAAACCGAAGTTTTAGAAGAAGGAAAAGAAAATATTCTACTTGCAGGGACCAGCAAGTTCAATTCCCTCAACGTGGGAGGGAGCATAGCAAGAAAAGGGGACCGAAATAATGCCAATATGGGAGGAATACAAAGAGCAAGGTAAGAGGAATATGGCTTAAACCATGACTGAAGAGAAAGGTAGGACCAAGCTGTGCAAGACTTTGTAGATAGGTAGTTGACACCCCCTAAGACAAGGAATTTTGTCTGTATTCTTAATACAACTGAGTATTACTAAAGCACATAGCGCGATGTAAACAATTTCGTTTTGCAAAAAAAAAAACTGATTACAGTGTAGAAATCAGATTAGAAGGGGCAGAATAGATTGGGATAAACCACGATTAGGCTATTGTAGTAAACCCTTTCAAAAATGTCAGGAGCTTGGACTTGGATGGTGATGGATAATGAAAAGTAGATGGATTCAAAAGGCAATTCGATTTGCCAAAAGATTTATGTCCATAGATTAAAATCCCTGAAACTAGAATCAATGAGTCCAAAGGGAACATTTCAAGGATTTTGGCATAGAGTGCTAACTAAGCAGCCCTACAGAGAGAAGTTTTCTTCATTTGTGAATTACTTCGTATCTGTTCCTCTATCCAAAAACTTTAATTCTTAGAAAATCTAAAATGACAATCTATACTTCCTTCATGAAGCCTTCCCTGGGCTTCTCTTTTTGCCTGTCAGGTGGTCATCACATCCTCTGTTTAGAGTCCTCACGATCTCTTGCACACATTTCTGCTTCAACCTAATCATTATTTCAATTTTTACTTCCATGTCTATCAACGCTTGTCTTCTGCGTTTCTGGAAGGTAATGTTGCTTTAACAAAGGCACACAGACTATGTTGATATACACTAAGCTTCTCCACAGTGTTCCAGAATCAAGAGGGCTCCTGCCTGCTTCTAATTTGTTGATTACGACTTTAGTCAAATATAATACATAAAACTATTAAAGCTTTCTATTTGGGACTTCAAATATTTATTAAAGTGGTCAAATTTTGTTTGTGATTAGCCTAACTAGATCTCTGTATGCTCCTGAAAATCTCTAATAATTATAACTAAATAGGTCTTACATGATCTTAAGATATTTTTGAATGTTTAGCTAAGTGTAAACAAGATTCTCAATTTTTTTGAGAACCTAAGTTAAGTGCTATAGTTTTCAAAACCACACTCATAAAAAATGTATTTAATAATCTACCAACTTACCAAATCAGGTCATTATAACAGTTCATTACAGCTAGGTTTATAAAATAGAAGATGCAATCAGTCAAAGAAGCCCCATACTCATGTAGAATTCAAAATTAGAATCTATGTTTAAAAAAAAAAAGAACCACCGGATTTCATGTTACTATCTCTAACAATCTGTAAAAACAGTCAGCAAGTAGGAGGAAAGTCACAGGAGAGCAGTAGTAAGCTCCTGGCAGTCATCAGGAAGGCAAACAGCTCCCTCTATAGTTTGTCTTGCTTACTTTGGTTCAGGACTTGGTTAGTGAACACCTTGCCCTTCTATTTACTCTACTCTGCATCTCAGCAGGGACGCTCTTTGAAAGGATAATTATGTTTAACCTGGTGCTGAGAAAGCGGAGAGTCATCCCAGCTCAGTGTGAAGGAGCTACATCAAGTAAGGAAGCAAGAGAGACAGAGGTGGAAACTGGACAGCATCCAGCTCCTCACCTGAGTAGTCACACCCACATTCAGATATGAATCCCATACTTCAGTCATCATCTTGCTCTCTTTCCACAAAGAAAAATTACTAGAACGTTGTTGTAAAAGAAAAGCACATTTTTCTATAAATGATAATGTTTGGGACACAGTAGCATACAAATAATCTTCAAGAGGGTTTTAAAAACGAGTCAGGGCCAGTGAGGAGACTTAGCTGGTAAAGGCACTCGCTGCCTGAGCCTGCTAACCTGTTGGATCCCAAGAACTCACCGAGTGGAAGAGTTCCCTCTGACCTCCACACATACAGGGGGCTGGAGCGCGCGCGCACACACACACACACACACACACACACACACACACACACACACAAATAAAGGTAAAAAGCTTTAATGAGTTTGAAAGAACGAAAGGTTTTTTTTTATTCCATCATTCACATGAAAATAAAATTAAGTGACTTCTATAAGAAATCACCATTCTTCGGTTAGCAGATGATCAAATTCATCAGTTAGAACTCCAAATTCAAGCTTGAACATGCTACTTGAAAAAATAATATTCTCAAATTTCATTAACTCAAAACACAGAGACTTTTAAATCCAAGACATTTTTGTACATTACACAAATATGTCCTTAAAATCCAAGACATTTTTGTACATATGCAAATATGTCCTTAAAAGAGGACAATAAAAGTTAACTGGACTGTTTCCTAAAGCAGAAAATTACTTTTCATGCAATAGCAGTCTTCCAATCAGTTTGAAATTTATAATTCTTAAATAGCCATTTTGAGAGAAATTTTCTTCTGATGCTATTTTTCAGGACCTCCTTTGAAAAGCAAATTCTGTTTAAGAAAATAAAAAAAAAATCTTTTCTCCAAACCCACGTAAAAGATTAAGGACTTCCAAAATTAGCACCTAAAAAGGGAAAACATGTTTATGGCGCTTCATGGACTATCGGGTGTTACAATTTTCATTCCTGTAGTTTGCTTGTTAGTAAAGATATGAACTAGTTGCATTTTGTAGTAGTAAATTTGTTTTCAATACAAAGTCTAGCATTCACAATTTTTTTTTTCCAAGACAGGGTTTCTGTCTAACTGCCCTGGCTGTCCTGGGACTAGCCTGTAGACCAGGCTGGCCTCAGACTCAGAGATCCACCTGCCTCTGCAGCCCAAATGCTGGGATTAAAGCATTAGATTTTAATAAGATATTCTGGCCTCTCTATTACATTAATTATTTTTAAGTTTTATTTCTCTACATGGCCTAAACTAGTTTTCTTTAATAAGAGAATTCAAAAGCAGAAAATTCTGCAGCTTATTTTTTCTTGAGATTGAATTAATACTAATTCTACTGGGGGTTTCTGACATTAAAATGTTTGATTTATGAAAACTGCAGACCTTCAGTGTATGCCAAGGATTTCAATTTTCTTCTTGTTGAGGAAACAAGATTTGTTTTATACTATGTAAGGAATTATTTTATTGTTTTCTCTCTTGACCTCAACTCCAAGGCATATCCCAACCAAGTAAATTATTAACATACATACATTAATGAGTGAATTACTAAGTCCTAAGCTGACATTTACATTCATCCATGTGCCATGCTCGAAACAATTTTTTGTTTAAGCCTCTGAATTATACCTCTTTCAATCTGATAATACTTAGCAATTTGAAATTTGGTTTTGCCTGTATGAAAAGTATTTTTTATTCATTTGTATTATTTCGAAGAACACCATAAAAACAGTGAATTTTTCTTTTTCCTTTTTAACTAGGGCTGGCGACCTATTGTAAGATATTCAGGACGAAGAGAAGAAATAAATATTCCTTATGAAATAGTTCACATTCCAATATCCAGAACACAAGTGTATACACCACAGTCTATATGTAAAGCCTATTCTTTCACAGAATTGGGCTGTTAGTGAAACAACAAACAAACAAAACTTTCCTACATAATACAGTTTTACAATCACCCAGAGATACATATTTAGTGAGTGTAGCAAGAAAAATCAAAACCGTAGAAAAGTAACTCAACCACCATCCAGACTGGACCATCACCACAAGTATCTACTAGTCATAGAACGTATTGCTCTACGACCTGAAAATCAACTTCACTATCATTCTCTGCAGCTGAGCCGAGAACAAGCAGTGTATTACTCCGAGGTTCCGAATCAAAACAAAGAGAGCACCACGACACTTAAAGGGTACAGAACCTATCCTCCAGAATATCAGAATGCCTCTTATTTTCCAGTCTTCAAGTCCCATGGGCTCTACCCTCCACCAGCTGTTAACAGCATTCAAATGCTCTATCTTCAAAGGTTCACAGCGTCAAACTCCCACTATTTGAAAAAGGAGTCTTTTACCAAATCTTATTTATCGCATTGACACTTTTAACAAAGAGAAGTCACATGAAAAGGTGATAGCTTCGAATGGGTGCCTGTAGTTTGGAAAGTGGTATTATCTTGGCAGCCCACAGAAGCTGACTGTAGTAATAAAGATGAATGGCGATGAGGGCAAGGAGCATCAAGTGGGAAATGCTATCTAAAATCCCATAGGGCAATTCCTTGGTAAGAGCATCCGCCTCCAGAATACTGCTTTAGTATTTCACCTTAACAGTTTAAAGCATGTAAAAAGCAAAACTGGAAAATAAAAACACAAAAACCTTGCATATTTGGCCACTATTCTATTTGTATTATAAATTCCCAACGAGCGTTCCAGAACATAGCTTCTGTCATTTTTTCCCACCATTTCTTCAAAATACTTTTTTAAATCTATTTTTTAAATGCAACCCTACAACCCAGCCTAGAGGCATTTTAAAACGCCTGTGGTGATGAGCCTGGCTGTGTTTCCTGACGAATTCACCCCCATTAAGTGTAGTATTTTATGTTGGGCGACACAAACACGTATTTCCTATTTCCATGGTGCACATTTCCTGAAAGCACTGCACCTGAGGATGCCGCTCTGTCCCCGCCGAGGCATAAAACTCTAAGCAGTCACGACCTGCACTCGCGGCACAGCCACATGGTCACTTCAATGAGAAAGATTATCTGGCTCCGGGCGCCACTTTCTCCAGCCAAAGCATCTCCGGCAGGGGCAGAGGAGAGCGAGGGTGAAAGGAGGCAACGGGGAGCGACTGACCACGGGGCTGACACTTCCCCTCTGCTCGCAAAGCCATTTCTAGTACAGGGCACCGAGGAGGTGCAGCGGGTACCCGGGGTCCCACCAGCCACCGACCTCTAAGGACCCCGGCAACTCGTCCTTGGGGACGAGGCACAGCCCCCGGACCCAGCGAGCGAGAGAGGGACCTAGCCCGCTGCCTGTCTGTCGCGGAGGGGGGCGCAGCGCTCGCACGAACCCACATTTTTTTCCCTTTGCCTCTTGTCACGCGCGGGAGAAAAGGCGAGCGGAGAGAAGAAGAGAGGAAGAGTCCGCAGCGACCCCGGAGAGGGCCGGCGGCGTGCGCGGCAGCGCCAGGCGGGGAGGGCACCCCCGACACCTTCGACACCCCGCCGCTCGCACCCCCGCCCCCGCCCGCTCCCGCTTACCTGCCGGGGTCGCTCCGAAGACTCGAACCACCGGCACCTTCTTGACAGGCAGCTGGGTGAGGGGGGATTGGCAGATATCCAGCCCCCGCAGCGGGCTAGCCATGTAGTAGTCGGCAGTCACTATCCTCACAGAAAACATGTTCGCCGCCGCCGCCACCGCCTCCCCTCCACGGGCGACCTGGCAGCGGCGGCAGCAGCGGCGGCGGCTCCGCAGAGGCGCCTCCTCCCCGGCTCGGTTCGGCTCGGCTCTCTTCTCCGTCTGCCCTCCCCTCACGCGGACGCCGAGACGAGTGGCGGCGGCGGCAGCGGCGGCGGCTGCGGCGCGCGGGGCAACGGGGCTGTGGGGCTGCCGCCGCCTCCTCCTCCTCAGACGCTGCCGGCGAGAGGCAGCGGGAGGGAAGCCCTGGCACGGTCGTCGGGTCGGGTGGTGCCGCTGATGCTGCCGCCACGGCCGCCGCCGCCGGGAATCACACGGGCTCCTCGGTCCCAGGCTGCAGCTCTTGTTGCCATGATGATGATGTCACGGACGCAACCACTGGGGGAGGGGAGGAGGGGTGTGTGTGTGTGTGTGTGTGTGTGTGGAAGTGTGCGCGCGAGGGTGCCGACGGGAGGGTAGCGGCGGGTGAGAGCCCGCGCCCCGGTGGGAACCCGGTTAAGGGGCGAGGAGGGGGTTCACCCCCGGGCCTGGAGCGCGCGGCTTCGGGAGAGGCTGGCGGGAAGCAGGGCCGCGCGGCGCGCGCCGGGGAATCGATGATTCGGCCTGTGGGTCGGGTCACTGCGGCGGGGCCGGGGGAGCGCCGATGTCATGGATAGGCTCCGAGGGGCGCGGGGCTTTGGCGGCTCCTGGCGCTCGCCTCGCCCACCGCCATTAAACATCCTCCTAGAGGAGGCGGGGAGGCGGCCGCGGACAGGATTTTTAACCGCCCCCCGTACAAGGTAAGGGAACCCGGCCGCGGGAGAAGGGAGGCGCGGCGCAGGTCTCGTGCGGCCCGGGCCTCGCGGGAGGGAGGGAGGGAAGGAGGGAGGGCGGGCCGGGCGGGGCGCTGGCTGGGCCGGCCCTTCTCAGGTAACGCGGCGGCTGTGCGCCCAGCCCTGGCCAGCGCGAGGGGCGGGGGCGCGCGGGCCTCGGCCTATAAAAGGGCCGCCCTGGCGCTCGCTCCCTCCTCCCGGCCCCGCGGGCGAGCCGTGCGCGCTCCTCCTCGCCCCCCCTTCCTGTGCTGCAGTGTCTGCGCCTGGCCACTTAAGGAGATTTATTCACGCGCAGCCCTGCCCAGCTTTGCCCAGGGTTGGCAGAGGCACAGCACAGGGATTTCCCACCGTCGTGTTTTTCTCCCCCCCCCTCCCCTGAGGAGGACATTCGCCGTGGTTTCCTCCGCGGTGGCACGAGCAAGAACACGTAAAGACTTGTTTGCCCCAGTCACCTCCCTCCACTCCTCTCCTGGCCCGGGGCTGAGCCCTGAGAGCCTTTCAGAGAAAATTTTGGCTTAAGGAAAAAGGCTCATGAAAGTCACCGTGTTTTCATGAACGCGTTGGGCAGGATTGACACAGAAGCCAAACGGGGTGGGGTAGGACCGTTAGACAAAAACCAACCAAACACACACACACACAAAAAAAAAAACAAAACAAAAACCTTTATTTGGAGCCTGAACGGTGATGGAAATGATGAAGTTAGAGTTTGTGGGATGTTGGGGAAACAGATGTTGCTGGTTTGTGTGTTAAATTAGAACCTATGGGTTTTTTTCTGACTTGGTCACTAATATTGGGCGTGACCTTGGACAAATAATTTGGTTTCTTTAGGCCTCAGTTTTCTCACGTGTGAAACAAGGGCTTCTCTTAAAAACTAATCTCTGTGGGTCCTTTAACCCCCCCCCCCACCAAAAAATTGAAGTGATAGGACTAGAAACTATGGTGTCAGCTTTGAAATTTGCCACCGGAATTAGGACACTTGACAGTCATTATCCATCCAAAGTCGAGCTCATTCTGTCCCACTTACAAAATTATACAGGTGTGTTTTACTGGTTATCATATTGCCTTGTATTTGGAGTGGTGTGAAAGCACCTTGTTTGCAGCCATTGTGGGTTATCACATAAAATCAAAAGGCTTAAAGGGACACATCACTAAAAGAAGGTTTCTATATCATAAATGCTAATAGGAATTTATGCTTAGGGTGATCTGAGGCCGATCAATACAGAAAATTACTCTCAAGAGCATAATAATAAATGGCAAGACTAGGGCATAATTTACCAGCAGCTATAGTACAAGGGAAATTTTTAAAAATTGATTTTAAGTATTAAAAGACTAAAGAAGTGATTTAAAAATAAGACAACCACGCACAAGTCTTGGGTTCATTTGATTCAAACAGAATGTCAGATTGACAGTGTCAGTGATTTCCACGGTATTCTGTGGCATTTAGTGTATTTTTTTAAGGTGTAATATTTTTGTCACTTACTAAATCACATTTTGGGGGAATGGGAAATGGAAATCTGTATTAGCACCCCACCAGCCAACCCTGTGTATCTCAAGCAGTATAAAATGGAGAATCCTAGATTATATTTTGATGAAATCCATACATAATTTTTAAATTATATTGTTTCTACCTGAAAAGTAAAGGTATCAAATTAATATTAGCTCTTTCTAGAACAAGATTCTTGACCACTGCCTCTTGAAACATTGTTTACTTTTTCAAAAGGTACTTACAACCTTGTTTCACATTCTTCTAGAACTCCTAAGAAAATAATATCCACTCTTGAAAAATGTGAGATGGGAATATTTTTTCTATTATGTGTAATTTAAAGTTGATGATCAAATAAAAAACCTGATAATAGTCTCCTAACCATGATTTAATAGGTTTTATAAATATGTTCTTCCTGGGGGAAAAAAAGTTGTAGCATTTTCACTTAGCGACTGAATTTTAAAATTTAATTTACTAGATAAGTGAGTTTGTCTGATAACTGTCGGTTTATTTTCTCATCTATGAAATGATGAGAAAATTATTTTAACTTTTTAGGCATGTAATCAGACTCAAATTTAATAATGTGGGTGAAAGTTTAAATCCAGATGACTACTCTGTGTACAATATGTAAAATGCCAAATATGAATGTAAATATCCTTTCTTTTTAGTGACTATCATTTGCTAAGATAATGAGAGATATGGTGACATGTTCTGTTATCTTTGTAGAGTTTATATGCCGGAATTGTAAGAAATGTATTTTAATGATAGCAATTAACATTTGTCAATTATTTTAGTTCATTGACGGCACTTATCATCTCATCCTTTTACTTAGAGCCTTCCTACCTTTCTGTACCAATCCTTTTCAACATCAGTTGAAGACATTTGCTTCTTAGCAATTGATTATCTGGAATAGTAGGCGAAGACCTCTGTATTATGTGCTGGAGGGGAGGGAGGTATTGGCTTGTTCACCAAGCCAGTCCACTCTGCATTAGTACCTTTTCTCACTGTGGCCAGAACACCTGACAAGAAGTGTAGGGATAAGTCCCACCCCTAAGGGGGCGTGTTCGTCGTTTACGCCCTTACAAAGAAGAAACATAAGAAGGGAAGAATTTTTTTTTTTTTTTGATTTTTCGAGACAGGGTTTCTCTGTAGCTTTGGTTCCTGTCCTGGAACTAGCTCTTGTAGACCAGGCTGGCCTCGAACTCACAGAGATCCGCCTGCCTCTGCCTCCCAAGTGCTGGGATTAAAGGCGTGCGCCACCACCGCCCGGCTTAAGAAGGGAAAAATTTATCTTGGTTTAAAGTTCTAAGAAATATAGTTAGTCCATAAGAGGAAGACATAGTAAAAAGGATGTGTGGTAACTGCTTCTATTTTGTCCAGCAGAGAAAGATGAATTCTAGTGCTCAGCCCACTTTAACCTTTTAATTTATTCAGGAACAGCTTGTAGAATAGAGCTATTCAAGTCAGAGTGGGTCTTTGCATGTCAGTTAAACCTTTCTGGAAACACCCTTGTAGACCTTATGTTTCCATGATAATTCTAAATCTAATCACATTAACAATGAAGATTAAGCACCACAACCTTCTAGCTTGCACGTCTGTACTTTAGAAACTGACAGATAAACTGGTTCAGACTCCCTTGCAGCTAGGGTGCTAACATGAGATTAGTCAGTGTGATCATAAATATTTAATGCCAGCCAAAAAGAGTGTGAAATCCCAGATATTTAGTATTCAAGCTCCCAAAGTGACTCCCAAGCCATCAGAATGACTTTACTTAAATATGAATTAATTGGAAAGGATGCTAACAATCAGAATGTGGCATCAGCATGTGGTTTAATTTCTAGCAATCAAATGCACCAGTTCAAGGTATATTTCTGAAAGTAAGCAACATGGTGATTCACCTGTATTTGGAAAAAATGAGATTTTTTGACAAACACTATGGTGAGACTATCTGGTTCTTCTGAGGGGAGTGCTAACATTTATTTCTGGTGTGACGAATGATGACTAACAGGTGGGTTGTATGGATGGGTTTCCACAAGAATAACACTAATGTGAGATGTGCATTCTTCTAGGAATAATTTTTTCCTGGAAGTTGTTTCTAACTGCAATTTTCTAAACCTTGCTCTGTGGCTTTGAGAGATTATTTTATCTATTAATCCTTTACTACTTAAACTAGCCCAGTCATGTCCAGTTACATAATTTGTGAACCTTAGAGCAAAATGAAAATACAGTTCAACTAGTTCAAATGTAGAGACAAAATATCATTTTCTGTACTAAACTATTATGCTGCCACTGCTTCCTTTTTTCTCTTTTCCTCCTCCTTCCCTTCTCTCCCTCCACTGGCCATGGTGCTTTATAAATTTGCTGGTTTGTAGCCCAGACTGGCCTGGAATATAAGATCTTTCTGTCCCAGCCTCCTGAGTTCTAGGGTTATAGGCATACAGTACTATCCCCAATTCAATTTGCTTTTTAATGTCAGTTTAAGGGGAGGAAATGAAACTTTAAATTCTTATGATGAATTGCACCATTCATCTTTATATTGTACAAAGCAATTTTATTTCACTCATATGTGGAATCATCAAAATTACCTAATTGGAATTTCATGACTTCTACATCCATATGTATTTATGATGTCACAACTTTGTAAACTCAGCACAAAACAAACTCAACTGTTTTTATTTCCCTTCTTTTGTATATGTTCTAACAATATTCTCTACCTTCTGCTTATTGATAAGTAAGTAAAGACTAAAAAGAAAACTCTAGATTGCTCTTTGTATGTTATTTTCAGAAAAATGATTGATGACAGAAACATGAGCAAGAAGGGATATGATAGAATTCTTTGCTTACTTGTATTTTTTGGATACTACCACCTTCTTTCTGCACCTACAGTAAATTCCAATTCAAACGGAGATCTTAGCATCTTAGAATTGTTAGCACCTCAGTCATAGATGCAACATACTTGTTCTGTGCTCATTTGATCTGATTTACTATACCTCATAATCCATGTATGTCTCGGACTCAGGACATCATGCATATGATATACAAATAAGTGGCAAGTAGGAAAAGATATATATAGTCTTTGCCTCTGTGTATGTTCTGTTGTGTCACTGGACTTAACTTAGAAATCAAATATTCAAGCAAAAAATGTGTCAGGAATGTCTAGATTTTCTGACTGCAAATCATCAAACCAAAGGGATTTCTGGCATTTTCTTTTTCTTTCTTTTTTTTGTTTTGTTTTGTTTTTCGAGACAGGGTTTCTCTGTAGCTTTGGAGCCTGTCCTAGAACTAGCTCTTGTAGACCAGGCTAGCCTCGAACCCAACAGACTGCCTCCCGAGTGCTGGGATTAAAGGCGTGCGCCACCAGTGCCCGGAGATTTCTGGCATTTTCTGTGAAACAATCATTGTACAGGACATTGAACATCCTCATCCCCTGGGCATTGCATGTTGTTGTGACAATTTGAGGTGTCACATACATTTCTAAATGCCAGCAAAACCTTGCTATTCTTTTTTTTTTCTTCAAGACAGGATTTCTCTGTAGCTTTGGAGCCTGTCCTGGAACTACCTCTTGTAGACCAGGCTGGCCTCGAACTCCCACAGATCCGCCTGCCTCTACCTCCCAAGTGGTGGGATTAAAGGCGTGCGCCACCACTGCCCGGCTAAAAGCTTGCTATTCTTGACAAATTCCTAGAGTGTTCTTTACTGTCTACAGCAATGAACATGACCATACAGACACCAACTATATTTTTTGTTAGTGATTCTCAAGCAAAGAAGGGGGGGGGGAGGTGGACTACAAAGTTAAGTTTAAATGCTTTCAAATTTTCATATCCAGGAAAGCAGAATTATGGTTTTCCTTCCTATTGCCCAGAAAAAAAAAATGCCATCTACCTTGATTATAAAACAAATTAGAGGGATAAAATTGCTAAGGTAATTACTTGGACTCTTGTGTCTGTAATGCTGTGAAATACCTTCAGCACAGTTTCTTGGTGTACAACTGTCCTTGAGACCTTCAAAATAATGTGTCTTTTTGTATGGAACAATGGACTTGATGTCTGGCAGCCTCTAGGTACCTTTGGGGTGGGGCTCATTGGCAGAGAGATTAAAGCAAGATTAGAGATGGAGACTTTCAGCCCCATCCTCCAATCTTTGGAGGATTGTGAAGGGTTGAAAGTGAATTGAGCACCAGTTTTATCAAGTATTCTATATAACAAAACCTCCATAAATCCCCCAAAGGGTAGGATGCAGAGAACTTCTCAAGAGATGAAGACGTGGATGTTACTGGTTCGTGGTATGCCAGAAGTGCAAGGAAGCTCTGCACACTTTTGTCAATCTTCTCATCTAGTTCTCTTCAGTACTTTTAATATTATTTATAAAAGACTGGTAAACAAGTTAATTGTCTCTGAGTTCTTTAAGCCATTCCTGAAAATAATCAAATATAAATAGAGAAATGGAAACCTGGAATTATTGCCACTCAGAAGCACAGATTAAACAACCTGGGATCTGCTGTTAGCATCTAAAGGTGACTACTGACTGAACCTTCACATCTCAGATTTGATGCTATTGGATATGTTAGTGTGAGAACGAAGCTAGAGGACATCCAGCTGTCATCTCATGTGGAGTGAGTGGGGGGAAACCCTCATCCTTATGGTATCAGAAGTGTGCTATGAGAATAGAGAAGAAACTGAACTTGAGTTTCTTTTTTCTATTAGTGTCACATACAAATAAATTATAGTTGACTTCAGATGGCAATTAGATATATTTAAGCAGATAAGGGGGTAGAGAGATAGCTCAATGGTTGGAAGCATGTACTCCTTTTGAAGACCTGAACTCATTTCCCAGGACTCCTGTTACCACCACCTGTAACTTCAGCTCCTGGGGATCTGATGCCTTCTTCTGGACTCCATGGACACATGCATTCATGTACACATAAACACATAATTAGAAATAAAGTCTTTTGCCGGGCGGTGGTGGCGCACGCCTTTAATCCCAGCACTCGGGAGGCAGAGGCAGGCGGATCTCTGTGAGTTCGAGACCAGC
>NC_022034.1:25532824-25557219 GCF_000317375.1 Microtus ochrogaster | reverse complement strand
TTTTTTTTAAATTTATTTATTTATTAAGGATTTCTGCCTCCTCCCCGCACCGCCTCCCATTTCCCTCCCCCTCCCCCGATCAAGTCCCTCTCCCTCATCAGCTTGAAGAGCAATCAGGGTTCCCTTCTCTCTGATGATTTCTTACTAACTCTTTCTCTTCCCAGAATTCTCCTGTTCTCATTGCCCCACCTCTACTTCCTGCCTGGCTATTGGCCAATGAGCATTTATTTAATATACAAGTGACAAGGTACAGACCGTTGTCCCACAAAAAGCAGTAATGTCTTAAGAAGGGACCTACTGATCCTATAAAAGATAATTTTTGAGAAACAAAAGCAAAAATCTTCCACAACAGTATATTAGAACTGAGGCCTGAGTTTTCTAGGACCCTCATTTAAATCACATATTCAGAATTCACACTGGAACTTTGGGTGGGAGGGTGAGACACGACCTAATTTTGCAGCCCAAACTGATCTGGAACCCACTGTGTAGCAGCCCTACCCTCAGCTGGTCGAGTACTGAGATTACAAGCATAAACCACCACACCCAATTGATTCTGGGGCATTTCTAATGGATTATATTGTACCGTTCCACCCATACCCCACTGCACAGATTCAAACACACACAAGCACAGGTCATCCTTAGAACAAGAATGCCCCTTTTATTGTGTTCCAGGGCAGTTTATGTAGGGCTCTCCTTGACTAATGGGCACTCCCTAGCTCTTGGGATTTTTCAGGTGCAAGCCCACCAGAAACCACTCCCGGGCCATTAGGAATTCATGAGGGTCTCATGCTCAGAGCAGCTGCAAGCAAGGAAAACAAGTTGTTTACTCCAGCAGGCAAGGGGTCACAGAAAATTCAGGGTCTGAGGGTCTGCGGGTCTGCAGTCCCCAATATTATTTATAGGTAATCTGGAAAAGACTGGAAGAAACACATACCATTAAAATTAGATTGCTTCCAGCTTAAACAATTAACAAACAGTCCAAACCAGAGTCTTATTTGGACCAGCGTATTCCAAAAGAGCTTTCCTGGCCCTAAAGCTTTTATTATACCTTTATTTTCACATCTTAAATTCCAGGAAAACATCCCCTAATAACCTTTTTATTGACTCTGAACTCTTCTGAGATTTGGTCTTCATGTTATATCTTCATTCCAAAGACCAGAAAAGACTATTCTCAGATTTCTAAATATTGGTTGGCCATTGTATTAGTATTCCAGTCAAATGTGGTTTTTTTTCCCCATTTTGATGCTTTAAATGGATAGCACAGACATTAAGGAAAACCATAAAATGTGGATTGTTCTATCCCTCCTAGAGACAATCTGATTAACATTTTACTTCAATTACTTCTAGAAGGTTTTTTCTATGAATATATTACATAATGGAAATGGTGCCCTAGTTTTTTCACTCTGCAGTGTAGCAAAAGCTCCCCATGCCAATTAAAACTTTTCATATACATTGTCATAGTCACTGTTCTATTGCTGTGAAGAGACATCATGACCAAGGCAACTTTTATAAAAGAAAGCATTGAAACCCCCAGGACTGCTTACAATTTTAAAGGGTTAGTCCGTGATCATTATGTCAGGGAGCTCAGTGGCAGGCAGTCAGGCATGGTGCTGGTAAAGTAGCTAAGAGCTGTGTCCTAGTCCAGAGGCAGCAGGCAGTGAGGCACTGGGCCTGGCAAGGGCTTTTAAACCCTCAAAGCCTAACCCCTGTGACACACTTCCTCTAGCAAAGCCACACCTGCTAATCTTTCTAATCCCCTAACAGTTCTACTCCCTGGTGACTAAGCATTCAAATAGATGAACCCGTGGGGTCCAGTTTTATTCAAACTACCAGTTATTCTAATGACTGTAGGATACACTGTAATAGGGATCTAGGATAGTCTACCTATTTTCTGGTGTTGGACAACAGACTTTCAAACTTTATAGTGTTATAAATAGCACACTGAGAAGTTTTTGGTTGGAAACCTTTGTCGATTTAGAATGAAATCCTTAACGTTTTAAGAATTTTACATTCTTGTTTATTATTTTTAAAAAGGACACCAATTATTGACACTTTCCATATTCCTTATCCAGCTCCATCAGAGAATTACATTAATATTTCTGCTATCCAGTTTGCTCTTCCTCCATTTTTTTCTAAACTGTTAACTGACTCTTAAAGTTTCCTCTCAAAGATCATTTTCATTGGAAAGCCTTTCCATACTGTTTGATTATAATTCTTTTTAGTCATTTGCTGTGCAATTTATTTTTCTATAGCATGTGTCTCTAGTTGTAATAGTCTACTTATTTGTATATTGCTTGAGTAATTCTGCTTCTTCCATTAAACTAGAACACTGCAGTCATCTGGATTTGAAGAGATTATAATGTATGTTATAAATGACTCATAGGATTCCATAAATATGACTTAAAGCTTGAGATTTCAAAGGCTGGGAGTTGTCTTTAATTAAACACTTGTTCTTGCAAAGGACCAGGGTTTAGATCTCAACACGCATATGGTAGCTCACAACCCTCTATAATTCTAGTTCCAAGTTATCAGATACCCTCCTTTGGCCCCTTCAAGTGCCAGGCATACATGTGGCACACAAACAAATGCAGGCAAAACACAAACATAGATCTAAAAACAAAAAACAAACAAAAAAATTGAGATTAAAATATAGCCGTCAAAGATATTTTTGTTCTGAGCATTACTCTGTGGGTTGAAAAGACCAAAGGAAAAATTACTAACATAATTCCAATTTCATGAGGCTTAAAGTCTACAGAAGAGGTCAACTAACTTCCCATTAAGGGACAAATAGTTACTTTTTTAGGTTTATCAGGCCATATGGTCTCTCTGCCACAATCCCAAAAACCATTAATAGATAAAACATGAACAGGAGTGTGGATCAGTTCTAGTCAGACATTTTTTTAGACAAAGGTTATGGGCTACATTTGATCCAGGGCTCATCATTTATTGATCTCTGTTCTAACAAATAAAAGAATCTACTAAGATTATTTGTAGTGATTAAAGTCAAAGGGCAGGATGCTATGAAAGCCCATCATAGAATTGCCTGATCTAGTCTGGAGAGAATAAACCACACCTCCTAGTAGTACTACTCCCTTTGTGTATGTGTGTGTGAGGGGTCATTTCCTTTCAAACAGACACACAGAATAACACATTTCCAACAAAGCCACACCTCCCAATCCTTCCCAAAAAGTTTCACCAGCTCGGGTTCAAATATTCAAATGTATGAGCCTGTTGGGGGTGGTTATTCTCATTCAAGCCACTGCATTCCACTCTGGGCCTCACAGGCTTCTAGGCGTATCATAATACAAAAGGCATTTAATCTAACTTCTAAAGTCCTCTTACTCTTTCAGTCCCGACACTCTTTACAAAGTCCAGTCTCTTCTGAGACTCAAGGCAACCTTTTAATTGTAATCCCCTATAAAATTAAAAATCATATTACTTCCAAAATAAAATGGCACATAATATACATTACTATCCCAAAAGGGGGAATAATAAAATAATGGTTCAAAGCAATACAGAACCCATCAGGGCAGACTTCAAATACTATAGCTCTCTGTTGGATGTCTAGGGACTTAGATGGCTCCATCGTTCCAGATTTGCTAACTGCAACACACTTTTCTATCTTCAGCTGCTTCCACTTGGCAAATATACCATAGCTCTGGCATCTCCAACATTTTGGAGTCTCCAACCCAATCCAAGCTTTAGCTTCACACAGTGGCTTTTTTGGGCTCTACGCAGGAAAACCCTGCCACACATCTTGCCTCAGTGGCTCTCCTTAACTTCATAGAAAAGTCCAGAACCCCTTTACTCTTGTATCCTTCATGACTATAAAGCCAGAACCATGTGACTAATGCTACCATGTTTTGCTTGGGATGGACCTAGCTACCTCCTTTAGCATAAGCTTTGATTTACTGATGGCTTTTCTTCGTTGCTTGAGCTTTCCTTTTTCCTAGTTGCAGTGAGGACACCACTCTTTATTCCATTTTACAACATGTCTTTCTTTAGATTTCTCATCTCTTGAGCTTGAGACTTGGCTCAAACATTAAATATCTCCTTGAACTGTTCTTTTTGTGTTTACTTTTCCCTGCTTTGTAGATCTGCATAAGCATGATCTCTAATAGCCATGTGACATAATATTAGGTTGTCTTGGAATCTCCTCTGACAATGAAATTTTTCCAAAACTCTTCAATTTAGTCCCAGGCAGTTTTTTAGGATAAGTGCCAAAAAACAGCTACATTCTTAACCAAAATATTGAAAGAATGCTCTCTAGCCCAGTCGCCACCATTGTTCTCCTCTGAAACCACTTGAGCTGGGCATCCATAGTCCACATTGCTGTCAGCACTATCTTCAAAGTTTCTACTAGGATGGTCCTTTAAGTCCCACTTAAAGCATTGAACTTCTTTCTTGGTTGAAAGTGCCACATCTTCCACATTCCTCAAAAACACAAACAAAACATCATGGTCAGATCTGTCACAACAACAACCCCACTCCAGGTCCCAACTTCTATCTTATTTCCTTTTCTATTGCTATAAAGAGACTCCATGACAGAGTCAATTTATGAAAAGAAAAAACATTTAATGGGGGCTTACAGTTCTGAAGATCAAGTCCATGACTCTCATGGCAGGGAGCATGGCAGCAGGCAGGCATGGCACTGGTGAGTAGCTAAGAGTTTATATGTAATCCACAAGCATGAGGCAGAGAAAAAAAGAGAGAGAGCTAGCAGGGAATAGCCTTGAAACCACAAAGCCCATCTTCAGTGATGCTACTCCTCCAACAAAGCCACACCTAATCCTTCCCAAATAGTTCTACCAAATGGGGCCTAAGCGTTTAAATATATGAGCCTGTTGGGGCCATTCTAATTCAAACAACCAAGGGAGGTGTTTTGAGTTGTTTGTCTGTGATTTTGGGGGGTATGGGAGGGTTAAGGTAAGGCCATTCTTTGTAACCCTGGTGGGCCTAGAGCTTGACCAGGCTAACCTCCAACTCCTAGACATCTGCCTGCCTCAGCCTCTCAAGTACTGGGATTAAAGACATGTGCCACCGCATCTACTGGAGTTTTAATGACATATGTTTGAAAGAACTGTTGCTCAGCTTCGTTTCCGCAGTAATTCAAAAAAGGATTCAAGTGAAGTCTCAGTGACCCTTAGGCCCTAGCACAGATAAACCTGACCTCAATTCCCTTCCTCCAGGAAAACCTGACCTAGTTGCTGACATTTTCTTCCTAAAAATTTTAAAGAGTAAGAATAAGCCCTTTCTACATCAATAAAAATGTTACAAAGTTGGCACATGAATAGGAATTGTTTGTGCCTAAGGCTTAATAGATTCAGTGACACCAGCTCAACAGTTTATATTAAACATGCATTTTATTACTTAGTTCTAATCTTTTTGTATTGCTACTTTAAATTTTTATTAATTCCCCTGTATTCCTAAAGTCCTGTGTTAGCTGCTGTGGGTGGTCCCAAAAAGAGCCATAAGACATAACCCAGGCTCAAACAGTGTTGTTGACCCGTGGGAGTCATACTAGATGTTCCCTTTTTACTTCGCACAGTACCAAACATTTGGTTGTTGCTGCAGAAATCTTTTTTCTCACTATCCTCTGCATTGCACCATTGGGTAAGTATTGCCCAATCTAGCCACTTCTGTATGACTTGGACAAAACATGCAGCTGGCTGAGCCAGTCAATATGCTGAAGCCATTGTAACAGCAGTATGCAGTTTGTTGAAGGGAGAAGTCTTGGGTAAAGGCCAGCCTTGCCAGGAAATAGTGTGCTACTTTGTTCTTGAAGTTTATAAAGAACTCTTGTACACCTTTATTTTCACACCTAAAGTAAAAGAGTCTCACCAGATACTCTTCATGTCAAACTATAGCAATCATGTTGTAATTCATTTTCCTAAATTAAGACAAGTAAGAGCTCATATTTTAGTTGTCACCAGAATTAGCAGGTAACTTCATTCTCCATTCAGTTTAGCCAAGAAAACCTAGCCTAAGAATTAAAACATGAACCACGATTCTTCTTGAGTCTGAAAAATTATTCATTCTTGCTAAGCTGCTACTTTGTTCTGCATTTCTGTGTGTGTTTTATACTGAAAGTTCATAGCACAAGAAGGATACCTCTTTTAGAATATTTGTTCCCCTAAATTAAGTATACCCAGTCTCTTCCAAGACTTAATTTATTAAAGGCTTTAGAATCTAGCCTACAGATTTTCTTCACCTTAATTCCTGTACTCATCCTGAACGAACTCACTATCCATGTAGTTAGCCTATGTACTACTGTTGAGTGGGAAAGGTAATATCTTATAATTCCTTAGTCTACCATCTATACCTCAGACCCAACCTTCCTAAACATAGTGTTAGTTATAGATTCTCTATTATATACCCCAAATAAACCCTAAACACTAAATTGAACGTGGCGCCTGTCTTCAGATTGCTGAGTGCACCTAGATATAAAAAAGGACTGCAATGTAGATTGGCATTTTAACACTGCACATTGAAGATCACAGACTTCAGTTAAATCCCCCTTTATCCATGCTGATGAGAAGGGAACACTGTACCTTATAATATATTAGACTCAACAATCTCCAACTCATCCTTTAAATGCCAGCAAATTATCCTTTGTATATCCAAAGTAATTAACAGAACATTTCAATTGTTACCTACCTTTTGACTCTCTGACTTAGCTTCTGTGTTTCCTTTCCTCTCTTTCTTTATAGTTGGGGAGTCTAGTTTATCTGATAGGGTAAATTTTCTCGTACTTTTTAAATTAATATTTAATATTTGATTAGTTGAAAAGAACACATCTTTGATATTCTGGGATGAAATAATAACTGGAGAGTAATCTCTCCTAAGGATAGTGACCTACCTAAAGAGGCGTCTATAAATCCCAGTACTCTAGACTCAGGTCTCTTGAGATATTTCTTTTTTACCTTTTCCACTTTCCTAAAAGCACATGCTTCCCTTTTCATAGCATAGAAAGTGCTAGTTGGGAGAGCATATGTGATGTTTGTGTTTATAAGTACAGATAGAGGGTAGAGTGGCATAGTAGCTGAGAGTTGAGGCTCTGCAGCGCAGTTTCTCTTTACATGCTCTGTAGCTTTGGTTAGGTTATTTTCTCTGCTTTATTTGCCTCGTCTGTATAATATAAAACTGGTAGCACTTACCTTCCATTGTTGTGAGAGTCTAATTATGGATATTAAATGAGTTAACCTTAGACTGATAAGCACTCCATAATATAAGCTCTTAATCACAATTTAGACACGGTTCTGTTTCCTAAAATAGTCTTATCCATTAATAACAGGAGAGCAATTTTAAAAAGATAGAAACTTTTGGAATTTCAGCGATGAGATGTAAAAAGTAACATTTTTAATTGCAAAATATCGAAGAAGTTTTTGTTTCTTTGTTTGTTTGTTTTGTTTTTTGAGACAGGGTTTCTCTGTAGCTTTGAAGCCTGTCCTGGAACTAGTTCTTGTAGACCAGGCTGGCTTCGAACTCACAGAGATCCACCTGCCTCTGCCTCCCGAGTGCTGGGATTAAAGGCGTGTGCCACCACTGCCCGGCAGAAGAAGTTATTTATTATTATTTATTTAGATCGTTTGTTTTTAATCAGTAATGTGCATCAGAATTGTTTACAAGGTTTTGTAAAGATACAGTTACCTGAGCCCCTTTTCACATCTGTTAAGTCAGAATGGCCATGGGCAAGTATATTATCACCTCCAGTTAGAACCAGGGAAGTGCTTTACGATTTAGATCTTAGAATGAGAAAACTGAGACTCAGAGTAAATGTTCACAGAGCACTCCATAAGATTCATTCACGCATCTAAATCACTTACTTCCTTTTTTGCACAACCTTCCTCTTTTCTGTTGCTTGCTTGATATATTGAGAGAAACTAATATAGAATATTTTTTTCAATACCAGAAAAAATAATAAATGCTTTATTTTTATTTATGTAACTGTATAGTGAGAGGTGCGTGTGTTAATAGTTTATCAGTGAGCCTGGGATTTGCTGTTTTGGCTAGCCTGGCTGGTCAGCAAGTCTCCAGGATCCACTTGTCTTAGTCTACCAGTGCTAGGGTCACAAATGCTATCAGCCATGCTTGGCTTTTGTTATTTAATGTGGGTGCTAGGGATCAACAGGGTCTTTAGGCTTGTGCATTAATCACTTAGTCACTGAGCCATCTTCCTACCCCAGCAAATGCTTTTGAAAGGCACTTTATTGGGCTTTTAATTAAAATTTTTAATTAAAAATAACATTTGCTGTAATTCATGCTGGGAACTATTGTACACTTTTACAATAGGATTTTGTTGTGTTTTTCCTGTGTGCATAGGTCTTTACCATAGTAGTTCCTTCCAGTTAGTGGAAGAAACATTGTGTGGCAGAGAGCAGCTCCGCCTACCCTCAGACTGACAGGCTAGCAATGCTCTCCAGCATTCCACAATAAGTATGCACTGCTTATGCCTTAAGTGAACTTTTTTATACAACTTTAAGGTTTTTGGTTGTGTTTTTATTGTGTAAACTTTGTAAGCTATTTTAGAATTTTCCAAAATATTTGCTGGAAAAAATGTTAGTGACTGTTTTGTTCTTGTGTAACTTTATTGAGTGGTAGGTTAAAGACTAAAAACTTGTGTTGAAAGAGAAGAAAAGCCGAGCGGTGGTGGCGCACGCCTTTAATCCCAGCACTCGGGAGGCAGAGGCAGGCGGATCTCTGTGAGTTCGAGGCCAGCCTGGTCTACAAGAGCTAGTTCCAGGACAGGAACCAAAAGCCACAGAGAAACCTTGTCTCGAAAAATAAAAAAAAAAAAAAAAGAGAAGAAAATTAGGGGATTTTGTATTTTGTAAAGTATGGCATTATCTTTAAAAATTATTTTCTTAATCCATCATATTAGTTACTTTTCTATTGCTATAATAAAAGACTGTGATCAAAAGAAACTTAGGGAAAAGGGGGTTGTTTGGGCTTATAGTTCTAAAACTGGAGAGTCTGCCATTCTCTGCCTCTTGCTTATGGATTTGTGGATAAGCTCTTAGCTGGTCCTGCTGCCATGCCTTTGCTCTGCCATTAGAACTCTAACCCTCTGAAACTAGAATGTAACATGAGGGTCTGCTTTCTTGGGGTTTCTGTACTTCCCAGTTCCCACAGCCAGTAAATCCCAAAGAAAATCACATAGAGGTCTACATAAGTTATAAACTGATTGGCCCATTAGCTCAGGCTTCTTATTAACTCTTATAACTTATATTAGCCCATTATTCTAGTATATGTTAGCCACATGGCTCAGTACCTTTTTTAGCGGGGCAGGTCACATCCTGCTTCTTCAGGGTCTGGACAGGACTGCAGAAAGAGCTTCCTTCTTTCCAGAATACTTCTGTTCTCATTGCCCTACCTCTACTTCCTGTCTAGTTGTCCCGCCTATACTTCCTGCCTGGCTACTGGCCAATCAGCGTTTATTTAAAACATAATTGACAGAATACAGAATTGTCCCACATCACTAGAAGCCCAATTAAATGTTTTCTTTTGGAAGTTGCCTTAATCATAGTGTCATGTACAATAATAGAACAGAAACTAAGACACTCCATACAAACAAAGACATGAAAGTATAAACGGGACTAGCTGGGAAAAGAGCCCCTTCCTGTAATGGGAAGAATACATGAGAGGGTAATGGGTGGGGTGTTGATGGTCAAAATAAATCATATGCATGTGTTAAAAGGTTGTAATGAAAACCATTATGTATAATATGTGTTTTAAAAAATTAGTGTCAAGTCATACATATAAAAATATACATTCACTGCTGGATGGCATCTTAACTAGACATTGAATGTAAGGTAGAAGAGACATTACCACCATGGCCTCTGGGTTAGTTGTTATGCTCCTGATATCACCTCCAATTCACTCCCCACATAATCTTCAGCCATCTCTGAGTTAAATGCCATTTTCTCCCTTGGCTGTTTAACATGGTGGTACTCTTTTATCTTTTTTTGAGTAACAAATTGCTTTTCTTTATATATGACTTGTTGGAATACTTTCTACTTTACTGATTAAAAAATTGAAAAAGTAGTTTGATTGTAGGGAAAATATACCATTGTAAAGTAAAGGGGTGGGGAAGCTGTTAAGTGGAGTGCTTACTTAGTGTACATAAGCCCTGGGTTTGATTCCCTAACTCCAGGTAAACTGGGTGTAGTGTTGCTCACCCGTGACCCCAGTACTTGGGAGGTGATAGCAGGAAGGCCAGAGTTCAGGTCATCTTTGACTGTATAGAAGTTTGAGGCTAGTCAGGGCTATATGAGACCTGATTTGTATAGAAAAAGAAAGAGGAGATATTGTAGAAATGGAATTTTTCAAAAACAGGAAAAAAGTAAGTTATTCGTTAAAACTATTGACAGAAAACCTAGAAAAATTTTGTTAAAACCAGATTGTGGAAGATTTTGAACAGTGAATCAAGTTTAGAGTTGGTACTTGTATAGAGGAATCTGATGAGTTTGATCAAGAAATTACAGTTGACTTATTTTAACAATGATATACAGGAAGGATTTAATGGTAAAGAAGGAGGTAGAGGCAATAGGGTAGTAACAAAAAATAAAGAGGACATTAAGATAAAGACTCTATTTCATCGTATATTTGATATATACGAGGCACCTTACCAGTAGGTGCTGGGGATACAGTGGGACTCTGTCCCTGTCACGAAGGAGTTTTCTGTCTAGTGATAGATGGGAGCATCTTTAGGGCTCCTGGATGAGTTCCTACATAAAATTTTGGCAGTCCAGTTTTGAGTTTTGCCTGGTTACTAGGGAATTGGAACCTTATTTACAATGGCATATATTTCCTGTAATCAAGCTGCTTCCTGGGAAACTCCAGTAAGGTAGCAGCTGGCTGTCCCTGGCTCCTGATGGTGCAGCCTAAGCCAGAGCTGTTTGAAACAGATTGTTCTGGACTTTCTGCTATCACAAGTCTCGAAGAAGTCTAAGTCTAAGCAATCACTTCCACTTTGACCAGAGCAAGAGCATTTCTGCTGATGGCTTAAGGATGTTGTGACTTATGCTAAGATGCAAGGCTATGTGATTAGTTCAGAATACATACTTTAATGACCATGACTAAGAGGCAAAACCAAGGGATCCAGGCATCCCTTTCTGGGGCTATATAAGCAGTCAGCTCAGGCTCACTTGATAAGTTGCCTGAGACAACTCTACCATTCTGCCTCTCTTGGTGTTGCAACATCAGATCCAATAAAAGGTTTCTCTTAAGTGGTCTTTTCTTTTTATAGAGAGATCTTTCTGTTAGTGATGCTTGCTGGGCTGGTAAAGAGAGGAACGCAGTAGCAGAGACAGTAGAAGGGTGGTGATGGCAGAGGCAGCAGAACCCCAGTGGCAGTAACAGCTGAGCCGTCAGCAGGTCATGGTGTGAATGCAGCAGAAGCTGCAGCTCAAGAGTTCTGCAGTACCAGACAAAGAAGGAGGGCAGAGGAATGAGAGAGATGGCCAAAGAGGGCAGAGATCTGAGGCTGACAAATGAGTGGAAGGCTGTAGGATGCTAGAGAAGAGAACCTACAGGCCAGGTTTCTAGAAAAGTTCTAGAGAACTCTGAAGTCTTCAAAACCAAGGGTCTCAGACTCTGGATGAGAGCTATAGCAAACACTAACTGTGCCAAGGGCTAACGATCTCAGCTCTTGTGACCTGCATGAGTACTGTAACATTAGAGGGTGCCACCTTGCTTTTCTGCTGCTTCTGCTACCACTTACCAATGTCAAACACTGAGTGAAATGAAAATTGCCAGAGGCTAGAATTTGAAGGGCTCATCTTGCCTTCCACAGTTGGTTTCTGGATATAACCAAAAACTTTCAACCTGTGTGAAATATTTACATTTGGGTGGATGAGAAAGTTCCAGAGCTATAGAATTCATTATTTTCACTTTTGGCATTTGAAAGAGAATTGGTTGTTTGAAGCACAATTAATAAAAACCCAGAGAGAGAAATTGGGGTTCTACCTGAAGACAAAAAGCAACACAGCCAACCACTGCACTGACTCTTACCTTGACCTCAGTTTGCAAATGGCAATCCTGCCTCCAGGAATGTCAGAATGAGACTGTGTCTAAGAGCTGTTTCCTCTCGTTTTATAATCCTCTCTAGGGCTGGGATTAAAGTATGCACCACTGGGATTAAAGGCGTGCACCTTCCAGTTTCTCTGGCAAGTAGTACGGCTACTGGGATTAAAGGTGTGTGTTACCACTGCCTGTCTATAAGGCTGGCCAGTGGGGTTGCTTTATGTTTCTGATCCTCAAGCAAGTTTTATTTCTTAAAATACAAGTGAAATGGCACTGCAGTTGTTGGCTGTAGTTATTCATTTCTATAATCTCAGCAATAGGGGGGAGAGGTAGGTTGCTGAACCTCCTTGGGTAGTAAGACCCTACCCAAGGAGAGAGATAGAGACTAGGGACAGGAAAGGAGAATTGAGACAGATAACAGAAATAAGTGGCAGGACAATGAAAGCAAGAACTAATACTTCCCATAGTGGTTGGGGGTACAGGAAAGTAAGTTGAAAAAAGACATAATAAGGTTTTGATAGACTTTTAAAAATAAAGGATATGTGCTTTTGCTGTATAACAAACATTCTAAAACACAAAGCCCAAGACAATAATTACTATTATAGCTCACCTGTCTGCAGATTGACTGCTTTCAACAGAGCTTGCTTGTATAGCTGAAAGCCCTTTGGGAGCTTTGCTCTAAACTAGGCTGTCCCACTTATCTGGCACTCTTATCCTGGGACCAGGTGGCTTCCGTATTCTTCTCTTGGAAACAGAAAAGGCAGCTTAAGAAGACAAATAGAAATGCATAGGCCTCTTGAGATCCAGACTCCAAAATGACATATTCGTACTTCTGATTCATTCTGTAGACAGCAGTTTATGTGGCCCAGTCCATAGTGAAGGGGTGGGAATTAGAATGTCTCTCTGTAGAGGAATTGCACAATGACACAACAAAAGATGTGGGTTCACAGGCAGGTGTTGAACATATAGAGCGAGGAAGAGAGGAACGTAAGGAGAAAGATGAATGCCACAGTGGTAAGGTTCAGTGTCCCCACAAAGGTCCATAGATTAAATGTTTGTTCCCCAGGCTCTCATTATTGGGCGGTGGTAGAACCTTTGAAAACTAAGGCTTCGTCAGTGGATGATACTTAGAGCATTGGGTTCATGTTCTTGAAGGGAAATGGAGAGCCCTGTCCTTGTTTCCTAGCGCATGAGATCCTGCCATGATATAGATTATACTCTCTTTACCAGAGACACAAACCACTCCAGCCATTGGTCTTAGCCTGGAACTTCCGTAACAATGGGCAAAAAAGAAACCTTGTGTCATTATAAGTAAATTGCTGTAGGCATTCATTATAATGATGGAAAGCTGACTAATAAAATAGAGAATTAACCTTTGAAAAGAAGAAAGACACTTCTGGGATTTGAAAGAAGGAATTTGATTGGATTTACTTAGTAATAAATTAAAGACATAGAGGTCTAGTTAAATTTGAGTTTGGATAAACAGTGAATGCTTGTGCGGGGGTAATGGTCTTGTTTTAAGATGTCAATTGTCCAAGCTAGGCTCAAATTCATAATCCTCCTGCCTTAGGCTGCTGTATGGATGTCTCCATGTTAGGTCTATTGTGAATATATTTTCTAGCATTAACTGTGCCTCATGAAATATGTGGTAGTTCTCAATTTATCGCTTTTAAATCATCTTAAGTACCATTTAAGTACTGCTATAATGTGATGTTTGAGATATAACATACTAAAATGTTCCTCATATGAAATATAGCACTTAACTGGGCATCCTGTTTGTTATCTTCCAACTCTGCTCTGGATTGATTTTAAATAAACCCATCCTAAAGCGATTTCCAAAAGGATCGGTCCATGTGGGGATGAGGTCTGGAAAAGTTTGGAAGAGCTGCTGTTGTGGGTGCTCTGAAATAACAACAGAATGTCGCTGGGCATTTGTGAAGGCTCACTTCCCTCGGGTGGCCCACTTTGCCCTGGATACACCAGGGGTAAAGTTTGCTGGGAAAAGTAGAAATGATTACTGTTACACAGACAAACTTTTTTTTTCCTTTAGCAGCTGAGGGAGAATATTCAGGCATCAAACTAACTAGATCCTGGGCGATCAAGGAAAGCAGATGAAACCAAAAGATGAATCAGGAGGGATTGAGAGTCCTGTAGTCACAGTGGGCCAGATAGATGGAAGTTCATACAGAAACTGAAGGAATAGTCTTGCATAATAATATGATTAAAATTCATTTTTACATTAACTGAAGCTAAATTAAAAGCAAGGGCCCTAGAGACAAAACACCTGATTTTGAATTCGGTTTTGTTTGTTTATACAAATGTCCCTGTGCCTTAGCTTTTTATTCATAAAACAGAAATAATACTGATTGCTTAATAAAACTTACTGGCTTATTAAGGAGTAAATAAAATAAACCATGTAAACCACTTAGAATACATCCAGCACGTAGTAAGTCCTCAAATGTTTGTAATTTTTTATCATTTTAAATACCATTTAAGGGTATTATAAATATGAGTGCCTTAGAGAATATTATTTTAAAGAATAAAAATGTCATGTGTACATTCACTGTATATTTTCTTCCTCAGCTAGCAAATGGTGTGTTTGTAAATACATCACAGTTCTCTACCTGTTGAAGCTCATACAACCTTAATCATTTAAGGTTGTTTTCTTTAGTGATATTACCAGGAAATAATTATACTCAAATCATATCTGTCTTATTTCCCTCTAGGTGAGCATGCTTTGGGATTTTCAGTTTGAGTAATTCCTGTGGGCTCTGCCACCCAGCAAGTTAAAGACAGAATTCCTCCCCAGGGGGTTGTGTTCTGGGAACATGAGCAGCTTGTTTTCATGAGACCTGTCCCTTACTCTGGCCCCTGTTAGAAGCTGTGCTCTTAGTTCTGTTAACTTTTGTTTTTCTTTTATCATAACACAGTTTCTCAAGTTATTTGCACATTAAAATTTTTGAGAAGTAAATTTTTATGGGGATATTTTGCTTTTATGAAGAAAAATTAAACTATTCATCTGTATTTTCTCTGAAAATAAGCAGAAACATTAATTGGTGTTGTTATCTGGGAATAAGACAAAGAGTGACTTTGATTCTAATGTTTTAAAATACAACAATATTCTTTGTTGGAGTCTTCTAAAGAATTAAGGAATTAACAGTTTCATATACAACCAACTTAAATGCATTCTTTATCTTTAAAAGGAAGGGCCATTGAGTAAATCATGTGTTCACAGCCTTGTCTCGTGTAATCATAAACTACACAAACACATTATTCTGTACTCAGGAGGATAAGGGACATTTGAAGCAGGACTTGCCCTTGAGACCTTTTCTGTTTAAAGAGTGGTGCACTGAAAGACCAACAGCAGAAGATAACAGGAAATACCTTCCAGCCCTCCTCCACCTTGCCGCTCTCCTTTGTCCTCTAAGGACATTTGTTGTAATGATTATTCGGTATAACTTATAGGTACATTGTAGAAGACATATTATTTTATGTATTATTTTCCTACCACAATTATTGTTTCCTTTTATGTTACATCATAAGAGTTTTTGAAAGGTTTTCTTTGTTTGCTTGTTTCTGTTTTTCAAGACAGAGTTTCTCTGTGTAGTCTTGGCTGTCCTAGAACTCTCTGTGGACCAGGCTAACTTCACACTTAGAGACAGCCTGCCTCTGCCTCCCATGGGCTAGGTTTAGAGGCATGAGCCACCAACCTGCAATATTTTAGGGTTTCAACATATTTTGTTTGTAAAAGATATGGAATATAATATAGAAAACTTAAAAATTGACTGCAAGTATCTAAAAAGTAAACTTTAAACTCTGAGTTCAATAAAATCATTTAGAAGCCTAATGACTTTTTTAAAGCTAAATTTTAAAGGTGTTTTAGAGAAGTAGATACACTAAAAATCGATGTGTTCCCCTACCCCCACCCCCAGCACCTCCAGACAGGGTTTCTCTGTTCTGGAACCCTGGCTGTCCTGGAACTCACTCTGTAGATTAGTCAGCCCTTGAACTCACAGAGATCTACCTGTCTCAGCCTCCTGAGTGCTGGGATTAAAGGTGTGTGTCACCACCGCCTGACAGAGATACTTTTTAAAAAGATTAATGTAAATGTTTATATTAATTATGGCAAACTTTAAAAAATTTTAAAATACAGTAGAAATGTGTAAAGGTGACCACTATTGATTTTATTTGAAAAATGATGAGAATATGTATTTACTTATATGCTTTTTAAAATATGCATTGATGTTTTTGCCTGTATATATTTCTATGGGGGTCTCAGGGGTTACAGACAGTTGTTACCTTCCTTACTTCTACATATTTGGAACTGAACCCTGGTCTTCTGGAAGAGCAGTCAGTGCCCTTAACCACTGAGCTGTCTCTCCTGCCCCATAGTATGCTTTTTTGAAGTGCTAATTTGTAGTTTAATCAGAAAGTACAGTTAAGATTAAAACAAAATAAAATATTAATATCCTCAGAGACATAAAGATCTTTCATTAGTGCTTATTTAGTAAAAAAGTCTACTTCAGTTCAGTTAAATTTTATATTGTTTTGTTTTCTTTGAAACAAGTTCTCACTCTAGCTAAGACTGACCTTAAACTTGCTTTCATCCTCCTGTCTCAGCATCCCTCATGCTAGGATTGCAGGCATGAGCCATTATAACAGACCTAAAATGATTTTTTTTATGTTATACCTATACATTTGAAAGATACCCTTTTGTTTGTTTGAGGGGGTTTGGTGTTGTTTACATAGACTATCACACAGCCCAGGCTGACCTCGAACATTCAGTGCAACCCAGGGTGATCTTAATTCTCGTTCTTCCTGCACTTCCTATGTGCTGGGATTATAGCAGCATCCATCTTAAACATTTTTAATTTTGAGTAACAATGGTATGACCTTTTGGAAAATTCAAACTAGATGGACTATTTCAAATGTTTTCAACATTTGATAGCTTGTTTACTATCTGTTGTGGATGTGAGTCAAAATTTGGGCTTTTTGTACTAGGAGTCCTTAAACTGCTACCTAGCTTTATCTACTGCTGATCTTTTGTAGATTTCTGAAATTAATGTCTAAAGGGTTTGTAAACCTTTTTATTATAAAAATTTCAAATATGTAGAAGTAAGGCAGATAGTATGATGAAGTCCCCCATTATTTTGATCTTTAGTAATATGATAGTACAGATACTGTATTTATTCGTGTAGTAGATGTTTAAGAACTGGAAAAATGTCACTGCTTTGATGTACACTTGAAAGAATTTGTATAAATCAGAATGTTTTAAATATCCATTATTTGCTTACTCATAACAAGTTGTATTTCAAAAGCTTGTTAGTCACTAGCCTACACACACTACAAATGTGCTCCTTTTTTTAAAAGATTTATTTTATTTTTACTTATGTTTACATCTGTCTGTGTGTGGGGATGTGCACATACAGGTCCCCTGGAGGCCAGAGGCATTGGAAGTCCCTGAGCTGGACTTAGAGTAAGGCAGTTGTAAGTACCTAGACGTGGGTCCTCTGTAAGAGCAATGATAGTTCTTTAGAGCCGACCCACCTCTCCAGCTTTCTTTCTTTTAAAAATGTGCTTTTATAAGTTTGAATAATTGCATAGAATGTATTTTGTTCACATTCATCTCCCTCCTCCAATTCCTCCAAGATACATCCCCATCTTCCTACCCACCCAGCTTCAGGTTTCACTCCATGTCTCTTCTTTCCACTTCTTCCCCTTGGCATGTCCCTTCTCTAAGTCCAGTTTGTGCTGGCCAGCTACTCTTGGGTGTGGAGCCTGCTTTGGGGTGTGGTTACCATAGGTGGGCTACACCATTAAAGAAAATTGATTCTCTACCTGGGCATGATGGCATACTCCTTTAATCTCAGCACTTGGCAGCCAGAGGAAGGCAGATTTCTGAGTTTGAGGCCAGCCTGGCCCACAGAGTGAGTTCTAGGACAATCAGGGCTACACAGAAAAATCTTGCCCCCCCCCCAAAAAAAAGAAATGAAAGGAAATTATTCTCCCGAAAGTTGTCAAATGCCAGCAGCCCCTCAAACTAGATAAGGGGCTTCATGCCCACTTCCCCCACTCTATGTTGGAAATTTGGTTGAGCTTGCACAGGTCTTTCCTGTGCTGTTACAATTTGTGTGTCTGCTTTGTGTCTGGAAAACATTGTTTCCTTGTAGTCTTCAACCACCTCTGGTTCTTCCAATCTTTCTGCCCTCTTCCTTAACGATCCCTGAATCTTGTGGGGAGAGTGTGATATAAATATCTCATTTCTGTGTTTCTTATCATCTTAACCAAGCTGGAGAGATGGCTCAGTGATTAAGTTTTGCCTCTTGCAGAGGACCCAAGTCTGACTCCCGTCATCCTCAGGATGTAGGGCTTTGTAGCCACCTGTCACTTCAGCTCCAGGGGGTCCAACACTCTCTGCTGACCTTCCAGGGCACTTGCACTTGCATGTATATACTCCCACACAGACACACATACAAGATGAAAAATAAAACTTAATCTTTTAAAAATAGATCTTAAGATGCCTATTAGCTCTTTGTATCAGCTTTCGGCAATTAACATGTTTCATCATATTTAAAAGAAATCTATTCACTACAATGAGAAAATGCCTCCTTTGGACTGAAATACTAGGGAATATCACATATTTTCCCTTCTTTTAAGCATCAAATTCTGCCATAGGGATCGTATCTGCCATGTTAAATCTTAAGCTTTCTCAGCAAAAGTAACAAGGATTCACAAAGAACCGTGGTGAAATAGATGAATATACTCTGTACATACCACTCTGAAGTTGTTCCTCTGTCAGGGTGAGTTAGAGAGACAAACCCTCATATATTATGGATAATGTCTATGATGGGTCCTTAGCTGTCAACAAAAGTAGTAGGAATTAAGTTTATTCATGTTTTTCTCAAATTTGGCTTCTGTGGACTAGAGAGATGGCTCTGTTGATGAAATGCTTGCTTGCTATTCAAATAAAGTATGAAGGCCTGAGTTCAAAGTTCCAGTACATGTGTAAGAAGCCAAGCATGATCCCAGCACCAGTGAAACAGAGAGAGGAGATGCCTGGAGGCCTCTAGCAAACTGGGTTGGTGAGCTCCACATTCAGGGAGAGACTGTCTAAAAAAGGTGGAGAGCGATCAAGGCAGACACCCAACTTGACCTCTTGTCTCCACATACTGCATAACTGCATACACATGCCCAAGCACACACATGTGTATATGCCACACACACATAAAAGTTACCTTCTGGTTATTTTCATCTTTAAGTAAATTTCTGATATAGGAAACCTTTGGTTAATATATGTCTAAGACCACACACACACACACAATAAACTCTTAGACCAGATGTGGTAGCACATGCCTTTAATCCCAGTACTTGGGAGACAGAAGCAGGAAGATCTCTGGATCTCTGTATATTTGATGCCATCCTGGATCTACAGAGCTAGTTCCAGATAGCCAGGGCTATACAGAGAAACCCTGTCTTGAAAAACCATAAATTTTATAAATAAATAAGAAGAGAAAACTCTTGAATTAAAACAAAAATTGGAATATAAGCATAGGTCTTGACTGGAATACTGCTTATCAGGAACCTATGGGCAGTGAAACTTTAGAAGCCCTGAGAATTGTAAATGGAAGCAGAAAGACAAGCTCCACTGCTTCTGGCATGCCAACCTGTCTCGTGCCCAGTTTGACCTTGAATTCCACATCTCAAAATGCTCTAAGCAAGTCTTTAGAGGTACAAAACTGTGTTAATAATTTTCTTATTTTGAACATATTTGTAAAATACAAAGATCAGTGGAGCAAATGCTTCATAGCTAAAACAAGATGGGCAGGATTCAGAAAGTGCAGTGAAAATAGGCCCCTTTGGAATTAGGAATACTAAATATTACAGTGTTCTTTGCCCCCAGCATAAAATGATTTAGTTAAAATAAACCAGTCTTGTTCTTTCTAGCAGTAAAAACCATTTCCATACTGTGAATGATTATATTAGATCATGCAAATCTTCAGTGCAAATGTGGTGTGCAGGTTATCCTGTCTGCTCATAGTCTTCAAGCTTGTATGTCAGCCAGAGAATGTGTATGTGAGTTTCTGACTGCAGGCTCCCAAAGCTGACTGCCTTTCCCAGAAGCAGTGATATAAACCAGTGGGAGTAATGCTCTTAAGTGTTAAGAGAATCAGGCATACACTGAGTCAACTAAACGTCATAGTATGGTAAACCTCAGCTTCCCCCAAGACCATTAGATAGAACAGCTTATGAGCTAAGCACCACGTTAATACAGTGTAGTTAATCTTTTAAATGAGTGAGTACATATATAAATATATTATTTTATTAAATTATATATTAGTTTTATTTATTATGTATTAATGTGGCCATTTAAAAAGATGCTTTCTAAAAGCAAATCTCTCTTCCCCATCTTTACTCTAAAACCTGAAAGTCGTTACCAACAAAAGCTGAGAGTAATCTCATTGACCTCCAGCTGGTGACTACAGCAATAAACACAACAAAAACCACAGTGTTTATTCATAGACTAGAATGCTACTGAGCAATTCAAAGAACCAAATTAACATGGATGAATCACGGGTGTGGTAAGCTAAGTGAAAGAACTCAGACCCTAAAGGTAAATGTGTAATTCGACTTCTGTAGTACTATAGAGAAAGCAAAACTATGGGGCCAGAAAACATGATGATTGCTAGAGGAGGTAAATGCCGCTTAACTGTTAACAGAAGAAAGTTTTTGTGGGTGATGAATCTCTTCTGTCTTTTTTCTTAAGGTTTGTTTGTTTATTTATTTATTTATTTATTTATTTATTTATTGGATTTTTCGAGACAGGGTTTCTCCATAGCCTTTGGTTCCTGTCCTGGAACTAGCTCTTGTAGACCAGGCTGGTCTCGAACTCACAGAGATCCTCCTGCCTCTGCCTCCCGAGTGCTGGGATTAAAGGCGTGCGCCACCACCGCCGGCCTTAAGGTTTATTTTTACGTATGTGTGTTCCTCTCTGTGTGTACAGGTATCCTTGGACACCAGAACAGTGCGTCAGATTCCCTGGAGCTGGAGATCCAGGTGGTTATGAATCTCCTGACTTGGGTGCTGGAAACCGAAACTTCGTTCTCTGGAAGAGCAGTATGTGCTTGTAACTGCTGCACTGTCTCTCCAGCCCCTTATGGTTCTGTCTTGATTTTAGTGGATATGTTGTGACTGCATCATCAAAACTTATGGTACTAGCTGGGCTATGGTGGCATATGCCTTTAATCCCAGCACTCGGTGGGTAGAGACAAGTGGATCTCAGAGCCAGCTTGGTCTACAGAGCAAGTTCCAGGACAGCCAGGGTTACACGGAGAAACCTTGTCTTGAAAAATCAAGAAAAAAAAAAAAACAAGACAAAAACAAAAAAATCCAAGCCTCATGGCACTATATGCTTAAGATTAAATTTACTGTATATACTCAATATATACTATTCTAAATATAATCAATATACTTGACCTTTTAAAAAAGTATTATCTTGGAATATATGATGGGATGTATCTGATATATTTGTAACTGAAAGGGCAAGTTATAAAACAATATTTGATGATAATGTTTTTATGAAAGTTCTACAAATATATAAATGTATGTTTGTGTATGCCTGTGGGTCATTTAAATGCCAAGAATAAAGCTTGGAAAAATATGCTTCAAATTCATAATGTCAGACATCTCAAGGGTGGACCTGTTTCAAGGAGACCTTAGTCTATAGGCACCTGTTGGAATCACTTATTATCCATGTTTATGGAGCTGAGCCATAGACTGTTTGTCTGCAGTGCTTGTGGTCCTGGGTTCCGTTCCCAGGATTTTAAATATATGTATTTGTGTGTGGAAAAAAAGGCATAATTAATAAATGAACATTTTAGGGGATGGAAGATGGCTCAGTGGTTGAGGATGCTTGCTTCTCTTCCAGAGGACACCAGCACTTACATGCTGACTTATACCCAACTGGAACTCTAGTTCCAAGAGTTCCAGTATCCTCTTCTGGCCTAGCAGGGCACACATGTGATGCACATATATTCATACAGGCAAACATGCACAATATGAAAATGAATAAATCTTTTTTTAAAAAAGAAACATTTTAGAAAGCAGAAAAGATAAACACAAAAAATGTCAAAAGAAGATAAACACAGCTGGGTGGTGGTGGCGCACGCCTTTAATCCCAGCACTCTGGAGGCAGAGGCAGGGGGATCTCTGTGAGTTCGAGGTAAGCCTGCTCTACAAGAGTAGGACAGACTCCAAAGCTGCAGAGAAATCCTGTCTCAAAAAAATAAAAATAAAAATAAACACAAAAAAGTCAATAGTTAGCTCTGCCCATAAGATTACAGATGGATTTTATTTCTAACTTGTATTTTCTTAATAAACAAGTTCAGCTTTTATAAATATGAAAAAAATGTGTTATTAAATAAAAAAGAAGGAACAGAGGAAGGATGTTGATTCAAAAAATAACTTAAACAAATACAAAATTATAAAAATATTCAAAACAATTTTTTCTGGTAAATAATTCAAATCCTCCTAGAATAATGCTCCTCAATGTTTTGTCCATACAAATTTCCTAGAATGCTTGTTGCAATAAAGTCTGTATTCTAGCAGACCCATAATTTTAGAGGTGCTTTGTGAGCCACCCTCTTAGCAGGCTCTTGTACTACACTGGCACTGTCGCAGCCACTGACTGTATGGGGTCCTAAGCCCCTGAAATGTCGCTAGTCTAAGATGAGAGCAGTGTAAACCCGGGATGCTGAAAACTCATACCAAATTAAAAGGCAGGGGCAGCAGAATCATTTTACTTGTACACTATTTTGAAAATACTATGTTCAACTCTAGCACAAATAATAAAAACCCAGAGATAGATATTGGGGTTCAAGCTGAAGATCAGAAAAGCAAAGCAGCCAACCACTGGCTCTTACTTCCACCTCAGTCTGAAATGATTGAGATCTTGTCTCCACGAATCCTGAAGACTCCACGCTCCACTGAGTTCCTGTCTCTTCCCTTTTATATTCCTCTCTCTGGCCCGCCATATCACTCCTGTCTCCACCTCCCCAGTGTTGTGATTAAAAGCTTGTAATCCCTTTGTGTGAGCTCTGTTTGTATTTAGACAGATTCAGGTTTGTATAGCCCCTGGTACCCTTGAACTAATGGAGATTTTCAGCCTGTCTCCGGAGTCCTGGGATTAAAAGTGTGTGCCACCACTTCCTAGCCTGGATAGCTGACTAGTGTGACTGCTTTGCCCTATGATTTTCAGGCAAGTTTTATTTATTAAAACACAAATAATATACCACTATATTCAATCAAAATCTAAAATTGATTTTACCTGCTTTTTCTTGCAATTTTAATATAACTAATAGGAATTTTTAAGTTACATTTGTGGTTTTTATTTTAACTTGCTATTATATTGATAATGGAATATCAGTATTGGTCTAGAAAAACGATAGAATTTTACTTATGTTAATATCAGTCTGGATTTTCTTTATATAAATATAATTTGGGAAAGGATTAATAACCTACTAATAACAAGATCAGCAACTTTTTGTCTCATTTTAAATATCCTTAGGATGTCTCAAAATGTATAGGCAGTGCTTAAAACAAATAGAAACCATAGACTTTGATTTGAAAAAAGAAACTCTGATGTCTTTAAATTAAAATTTATTACCTGAGAGAATTATTTATCAAAAGGGTATGTTTGAAATAGAATATGTAAATGGTGCTTGCATGAGAGTAAGTGAGCTGCCCTTCTCTGAGAACAGTGTGTTAGACTATGGAAATATCCATGAAGCATGGTACAGTGGCACTCTCACTCAGAGTCCAAGACAGACTTCTCTGAGGAAGAATCAGAGATCAGCTCAAAGATTTATCAGACTTGCTTTATCTCAGCTTTTATAGCTTCTCTTTCATATTAATGGTGCAAATAAGGCTTTAGGATTAACTGTAGCACAAATAATAAAAACCCAGAGACAGCTATTAGGGTTCAACCTGAAGATCAGAAAAAGAAAAGCAGCCCAGCCACTAGAGAATTATTACCTCTACCAAGGCTCAGAGGAACAAAGGGGTGACCCTGTCCTCAGTGTGACTGTAGACTGCGGTGCTTTCCACCAAGCCTCAGGCTGCACTGCATCTCCTACTGCCTTACACACTACACTTCTCTCCGCCCAATTATACCACTCCTGTCTCCACCTCCATAGTGCTGGGATTAAAGGCCTGTGAGAAATTTTTTTTTAATTTATTTATTTATTGAGGATTTCTGCCTCCTCCCCGCCACCGCCTCCCATTTCCCTCCCCCTCCCCCGATTAAGTCCCTCTCCCTCATCAGCTTGAAGAGCCATCAGGGTTCCCTGACCTGTGGGAAGTCCAAGGACCGCCCA
>NC_022034.1:25527880-25530359 GCF_000317375.1 Microtus ochrogaster | reverse complement strand
GATCATAATGGATAATTTTTCTAATGTGTTCTTGGATTCGGTTTGCCAGTATTTTATTGAGAATTTTTGCGTCGATATTCATGAGTGAGATAAGGCCTGTGAGAAATTATGATCTGAAATACTGCAAGTTTGAAGGTGGTTGATGCTAGCAGAGCAAAATGTGGCATTGTAGTCTTCAGTTATATGTGCAGATGAGGGGCAAGGATTGCTGGGATAACTAAAAGCTACAAAAAAAACAAAAGGCTTATTTTACCTGTTGTTTCTTAAAATATATTCATCTGGAGTGTCTTAACCCAGTGACGTTTTGACTGGAATATGTTCTTGAGCTTTAATTCCCTTCTATGAGAGAATGAAAAGACAAATTTAGGAAAATAATGAAACATGTGAATTATGAAAAGTCTTAATTCAAGAGAAGAATGGGCTGAATATATTTTTAGTGAAAATCTGAATTCCCCCTGTGAGAAACAATGATATTTAAATTATAATAAGAATACTAGAAAATCCAAGTAGGGAAAGCAAAACTGATTTATTTTTGGTTCTGCAGAAGCTCAGTGTCAGCCTGGAAAAAGGCAAAAATGGCTGGCATGATAAAAAAGTGGTTTTTATATTCCTGACCTCATTTCTCTGTCCCCCAAATCCTTCATTGGCTGAGTTCTTAGGGGAGTAGAATCTTCCAGGTGTTCTAGATTACTCCCTCCTGAATTCCCAATTCTACTGGTATGGGACACAAAGTCTTATCTAATGTATAGCCCAGGCATGAGAGTCCCATCTCTGGTATGTGGACCTGTCATATAGCAGGCTGCCTGCACCACTCTAGGATGGACTGAGAGCACTGAGACAAGCAGACTGTAACTGCCAGCTAGGGAAGACCTTTGCCTCCTGCTTCTCTGCAGCTCTCTGAGGCTGCTAGATGCATCTCATACTGAAAACAGAACAAATGTTTATCTTGCCCCCTACAATGTTATATTTATTTATAATAATTCACTTTCTCTGGAACATTCTTAACTATAGGGAAATTTCAAGGAGAAAAATGTCTCCATTATTAAATGTGCAGTTTTCTAGCCTTATGATCATAAATTGTGCCTAATTCAAATATTTCTATCATTCATGTTCATTCACTATTTCTCAAACTATGTGGACATAGATAAGTCAGACCTTTCTGGAAATGGCTAAATGGAGATTGTCTGGTAGTGGAAACTTGTAGAGAGCCATTAAAAACCAAACTCAAAACTGAAATTTGAGTCGAGAAAATAAGCAGTTCTGCTTAAGAATCACAATTGCAAGCCGGGCGGTGGTGGCGCACGCCTTTAATCCAGCGCTCGGAAGGCAGAGGCAGGCGGATCTCTTGTGAGTTCGAGACCAGCCTGGTCTACAAGAGCTCGTTCCAGGACAGGCTCCAAAGCCACAGAGAAACCCTGTCTCTAGAAACCAAAAAGAAAAAAAAAATTTACAATTGCTTTTCTCTGTCCTTAAGAATAAGAAAAATAGCTTTTTTAGACCTTTTATTTTTAGAACCAGTGAGTTTGTTTAATTGTGTTTCTGGTCTAGTCCCCTAAAGTATACAATGAGTCTTTTGAATCTTTGTCAGTATTTATGGTGATTATTCCTTAACATATTTTCTCTACATAAACAGCAGTTGCTTATTGGAATTGGCCTAATTTTTATTAAATAACCTTTTACAGAGGAGAGAATATGAATTAATGTGGCTTCCAATAATGGTGAAATTTAGATGTGAATTACTTTTCTCAAATAGAGGTTAAGATTTAGGTCATGCTGTCTGTGTCTTATAAAACACCAAGACTACCTTCCTATTCTCCTGAGTTGTATCAGTACAAGGGCATTAGCTGATAATTAGTGTGTCTAACTTCTATATAAAACCATAAGGCTTTATGTATTTATGATGTTGATAAATATACAGCATGTATATGACAGTTTCCCCTTAGTTATTGGAGAGTACTTTTATTAGAAATATTTGCATGCTATGAAAATGCACACCACTTCAAATTTTCTAGGTGAGTTGCCTATTTGAAAGCTTCATGGTTCCAGGCCAGCCTGGTCTACAAAGCAAGTTCCAGGACAGCCAGAGCTGTTACCCAGAGGAACCTTGTCTCGAAAAAACAAAACAAAAAAAGAAAGGAAGGAAAGAAGGAAGGAAGGAAGGAAGGAAGGAAGGAAGGAAGGAAGGAAGGAAGGAAGGAAGGAAGGCAGGCAGGCTCCTCGTATTTATGAAAACATTTTTAATCTTCTAACCTCTTACAGTAAGCATTTTCCTCCCTCTGACATTAATTCCTCCTTGAGGTTTTCACTTCTGTAGTAGTCTTAGGGTAAATGGAAGTACACACAATAATAAGCCCATCTAGATTTTTCTTAGGTAGTGTTGTAATAAGGAAGTAATTCAAAGCAGAAAACATCAGTTCTGCACATGACACTGAGCTACAAAACAGCTAATATTCCATTCACTTAGCTCTGTGTATCTGAG
>NC_022034.1:25506989-25527780 GCF_000317375.1 Microtus ochrogaster | reverse complement strand
GTAGCATATGAGTAATAAAAAGTGAATAAATGTTGATAATTACTTCTATATGTGTAGAAATTTAGAAGCAAACTGTGAGAGGACTGTTTCAGTTGTATCTAGGGTTTAAAGGCCAAGCGTGGCAAATCGAATTCATTCATTCTCCTGGTTTTGTAATTCACCACATCATTCCTTCCTCAAGCACCAATTCTTGCCTCTCTCCTTTCTCATCCCTTACTTCCTATGTCCCTGAGAAAAAGGAATAATGAGAAAAAACTTAGAGACTCCACCTCCCTACAACACTGCATGAGTGCTCTACAGGTACTGGAAGTGTCTGCCCTTTCCCCTCTAAACTGAAGTGTTCCTAGCCCTGTCACTCTGCAATCATGCTTTAGGTCTCCTCCCTTCCCTGCTTGCTGATTGTGATTTAGCAACTATCTCCTCTCTCCTGCATCATCACTCATTTGAGTGAACTAGAAACCACCTTGTTAGACGCAACTATGAGTTCTCTAGGATTCTGTTTTTAAGATTTATTTGTACTTTTGTTTATATGCCTGTGTGTGTACGTAACATGCACAGCTTTGGGATTGACCTGACAGGAGCAACAGGGAATGAAGAAACAATTGATTCACTGTGGTAGCTTGAATGTATTTGGGCTCCTAAGCTCATAAGGAGTGGCATTAGGAGGTGAGGCTTGTTGGAGTAGGTATGGTCTCATTGGAGGAAGTGTGTCACTGTGGGGGCGGGCTTTGAGGTCTTCTACATTCTCAACCCAAGTCTCAAACCACTTCCTGTTGCTTGCAGGTCAAGACATAAGAACTGTCATCTCCTTCCCTAGCACCATGTCTGCCTGCATGCTGCCTTGCTTCTCACCATGACAATAATGAACTAAACCTCTGAACTGTAAGTGAGCCACCCCAATTAAATGTTTTCCTTTACAAGAGTTGCCATGATCTTGGTGTCTCTTCACAGCAATAGAAACCCCCACTAAGATACTGATAAACAACTGAGTCTCATGGATTATATTTGCAGCATCCCAGAAACTTGATGTGTTTATATGAACAAGGAGCATGTTTATTGTATACAGCTGACTGAGAAGTCAGGTTAGCTAATTTTGTTGCGGGGGGGGGGTGGTCTCTGTAAAGGAGTAGTCTCAAGTTGTATTCATCCTTGAGGAAGAAGTTGTGGTTGATACTTTCTGCACACACTGTCGCCATCCATACTTGGACTAGGGGAAGGCCTAGAGCCTGAGCCAGGGAAAGAGTTCTGATGCATTGGGCCTTGACATGGCCATGCTCATGTCAACAATACACATTCACTCCAGACTTTGTCTACTCTCTACCCTGGCCCCTGTGTATGTTCTTGTGTGGGTGTATACCCAAAGAGGCCAGAAGAGAACATCAGATGCTCTGGAACTGGAGTTACAAGCATTTGTGAGCCACTTTACATGGGTGCTGGAAACCAAACTCAGGTTCTCTGGAGGATCAGTAAGTTCTCTGTACTGCTAATCCAGCTATTTAGAATCAATTTTTGTTTTTAACTGTGTGACTGTAGTGGTGGGGGTCAGGGTACTTATGTGCACATGGTTGAAATTTTCTTTGGGCTGCCAACCAGCTCCCACATAAAGACACAGAAACTCATTATTAATTATGAATGGTTTGGCCTTACTCTAGCTTTGTTTCTAGCTAGGTTTTTTTTTAATTAAATTAACCCATTTCTATTCATCTATGTACTGCCCTGAAACTAGCTTACCTCATCTACATACTGTCCACACTGCTTTCCTGCTTCCTTCATGTCTATCTGGCTGGCTCACTGGCTCCCCTTTTCTCTCTGCTAGCCAGCGCCCCCATCCCTCCTCTGCTTAATTTTTGGCCATTAAGCTTTTTATTAGACCAATCAGATGCCTTAGGCAGGCAAAGTGAAAGAACAACAATATCTTTATATAGTTAATCAAATGCAGCATAGACAAAAGCAACAAATCCTTACATAATTAAGTAAAGACAGTACATCTTTACATAGTTAAACAGTTACTCTGCAACACAGACAAATGTAACACACCTTTACTTCCCTAAACAAATTTTCTGTTCCACAGCAAGTGCAGGTGCCTGAGGAAGACATGCTGGATGTTGTAAGTGATTGTGAACTGCCCATTGTGGGTACTAGGAACCAAACTCAGATCTTCTGCAAGAGTAGTGTGCATTCAACCACTAAGCCATCTCTCCAGCTCCAGTTACCTGGGATTCTTACAGTAGCCTATCTGGTTTCCTTTCAGTGCCCTTCAACTTTGATATATTTTCATCATAACAGTCAGAATGATATTGTTAGTATTTAAGACTGTCATTTCACCTTTCTGCTCAGAACCCTCCAAAGGCCTCACACTTACTGAGTATAAAAGTTCAAGGCCTAACAAAACCTTGCTTGGTCTTCCCTGACCTCTTTCCCTAACATTATATGTTGTGTTCCTTGGTTCTTGCTGCACCAGCCAAACCAGCTTCTTTATTTTTTCTTGAATACCCACGTATACTCCTAATATTTGACCAAATTTTTATGTCTTCTTCCTTATGTTCAGTATCCCTCAAATATCACCTAATTAATGAAGTCCTTGCTGCCTGCCACCTCTAATTCCTGAAAGTATAGCTCACTGTAAATACACTTGCCCAGCATACAGGAAGGAACTGGATTCTGTCCCTTGTGGGACTTGGGGGAGAAATTATTTTCCTCTTCTCCCTCCTCTGTTTTCTCTTGTTATCATAATCTACATCCTATAAAATACAACACATTTTTACTTATGAATTGTTTGTAGTCTGTCTCATCTGCTCTAAGATCTATGAGCAATTTGGGATATCCACCCCTTTGTACCTCACTCACAGGTACATTCCTGGAAGGTAGCAAGTAGTCTGTTGAAGAAGAACTCTTTATGAGGGTATGACTAGGAAATGACTTGGGAAAAGAAATGCAAATTGAATTTGTTTTTATCTTTTCTCACCAATTCTGTTTCATAGAATTCATATGTTCAGCTTCAAATGACCTAACCTAAGCATTCCCTTGTCTAGGAACTATGGATGTCTTCTCCTATATAATTTAAGAGAAATGCACAATGAAAGAATTATGTACCTCAGGCCTGGCTAGATGCCTCAGTTGGTAAAGAAAGGCACTGCCACCAAACCCAAGCCTTGAAACTTACATGAAGAAAGAAAAGAACCATCATGTACACACGTGTTTTTCTGATCACCACATGCTCATGGAATGTGTAGGCCCACACATAAATAAATGGTTTTGTCTGTTTGTTTCTTCTTGTTGAGATTATAGTTATAACATTTCTCCCTGCCCTTTTGTACCTGCAAACCTCACATACCCCTCCTTGTTTACTTTTAAATTCATAATCTGTTATTACATGCATATATGTGTGTGTATATACACATTTCTACTTCTTATTCTAATCTTCTCAGTCCACATAGTGTTACATGTATGTTGTCAGGGATGATCATTTGGTATTGTGTGCTCTTCCAGTTTTCTCACTCTCAGCATTCCTTATTTGCCTTCATGTAGGGTTGAGGCCTCAGGAACTTCTCCCCATCCGCTTTGGCATGTCTATTGGTATTGTCCTTCTTCAACTCATATTTAGCAGTCATGTTGGTGGAACTTTATGAGTGATGTATGTCTTTAATACTAGCGCTCAGGAGGCACAAGCAGCAGGTCTTTGTGACAAGACCAGCCTAGTCTATATATTGAGATCCAGGTCAGCTAGGGCTGCTAGTCAAACTGACCCTGTCTAAAAACAAAATGTTGCTTAATTTCTAAATATTTTGATTTTTACAGAGAACTTTTATTGATTTATAATTTCTATTTTTCTTCATTTCAACTGTAATTACATTTTATAATAAGAGCTATATTTTTATAATTTCAAACCTTTTAAATATTTTGAGACTTGCGTACCAATGGAGTAGACAGTCAGTATGAATATGTTGAATGTTTGAAAAGAAAAATGTATAATATATATAGCAGTTGTGAGATGGCGTGTTCTGTAACATAAAATTGGCTGAGTTGTTTGATAATGTTATTGAAGTCTTCCATGTCTTCATTGATTTTTTTGTACGTTTGTTCTGTCACTGTATCAATCAAAGAAATTGGAGTTTCTATGACTATAAATTATTATATCTCCTTTCAATTATATTAACTTTTATTCGTATTTTGATGCTTTGTTAGGTAGAAAAATATTTAGAATGACTATATTTTCCCTTTTCCCATTGTGAAATATTTCTCTTTATTTCTGCCAGTGCCTATCCTCTGACCTAAAGTATAGTTTGCTAATAGCCACTAGTTCATCTTTATTATGGCCAATGTTTAAAACGTGTATCTTTACCTAGCCTTTTGCTATTAATTTATGCCTTTATGTTTAAGGCATATGTCTTAATGACAGCATACAGCTAAACTGTGCTTCATTGTCTAGTTTGAAATTTCTGCCTAATTAGTATGCTTAGTTCGTTTGCAGCTAATGTAATTATTGACATAACTGGGTTTATCTGCCATCTTGCTGTTTTGTTTCTGTTTGTCTATGTTCATAGTCTCTCTCCCTCTTTTCTTTCCCACCGTGTGTGTGTGTGTGTGTGTGTGTGTGTGTGTGTGTGTGTGTGTGTGTGTGGAGGGTGGCCATGTACACATGTATATAAAGGCCCAAGGACAGTCTCAGCTATGTGGTTCCTTAGGTGCTGGTCCACCTTGTCTTTGAATTGGCCTGGAGTTCACCAAGTAGGGTAGACTAGCTGGCCAATAAGCCCCAGAGAACCTCCTGTCTCTTCCTCTTTGGTGCTTGGACTACAGGTGTGAGCTACCATACCCGAGTTTGTTTTTAATTTGGGTTCTGGAGCTGGAACTCAAATCCTCATGCTTGCAAGGCAAGTGCTTTATCAACTGAGCTATCTATCACTCCAGCCCTTTCCTGTCTTCTTTTGGGAGAGTTTTCAATCATTTTATCTTCTTTATTGCTTATAAGCTATGCCTTTGTTTTATATTTTTAATTGTTTTCGATTTTGTGTGTATGTGTGTGTTTGTGTTTGTATAAGTTTTTTTGCCTATATGTATGCATGTTACTACATGCATGACCGGTGCCCTCAGTTGTCAGAAGCAGAGGCCAGATACCCTGGAGCTGGAGTTATAAATGATTGTGAGCCACCATGTGGGTGCCTGGAACCAAACCTAGGTCCTCCACTGCCTTAGCCCACCAGTTGTTTTTGGTTTTGTGCCAAGATGCCTACTGGCTCAGGAGATTCTCCCATGGGGAGCACATGAAGTCAGTCTGCCCTATTTCCTTTCTCTATCCCCGTTGTTTGCTGAACCACGGTGTGTTTTCCTGCCTGAAAAGAAAGGGTCAGATTAATGTCCTTTGGACTTGGTTTGGAATCCGTTGACAAACACCAAGTTTTTCAAGGCGGCCCTTTTATTTTGAAAATGCTTCTGTGGGCACTTGTGCTTTTTGTGGTTACACATGGTGCAGGGTGGCCCTCTGTCAGTCTTCTTGCCGACAGTCCTACTTTGTTCCTGAGTCAGGATCTGCTAGATGAGGCCCCTGGCAAGGAGATGAAGCCATGGCCTCAAAGGTATCGCTTGTAGTACATGCTGAAGTTATACCAGTATTTGGTTGACCTAGATGGACACTCCAGGGAGACTCACACAATCAGGGTTATGATGGTAAGGCTGCTAAAGCTCTCAGCCAAGAGATCTCTGGTGTATAAGGATCCTGAACTTTCTTCTGGTACCAAACTAAGCAGCATTCCTACTAATCAGAGCGCTGTGGTTTATTACATTCAACTTCCCGAGTCAGCAACTGAAAGATAATGAGGTTCCGGAGCTTTGGTAGCACAGCATTTTATCCTTGGACATTGCCTTTTTCCTAATTCGTTTCTGTGACACTTGAAGAGTCTTCTATCCAAGTGCCAAGAGGAGTTACTCCAAAGAGAATGTTCTTCCTTCTTTCTTCCCTCCCTCTCTCCCTTCTTCCCTCCCTCCTTCCCTCCATCTTCCCCTTCCTCCATTCTTCCCTGCTTCTCTTCCTCCTCACTTCTCCTTCTCTTCCTTCTTCTTTCTTCATTTTAGGCAGGCTCTCAATATTTATTATATCCCAGCTTGCCTCAAGCTCAAAGACCCCTCCTTCCTGCCTCCCAATGCTGCTATTAAAGGTGTTGCATCACAAAACTCTTCTTTTACAGAGTGCCCAGCAAGTGTGCAACAATGCAATCTGAGGCTCATTGTCCCTCCCAGGAACATGACTGGTCTCCCCTCACCCTTACAAAATCAGTTCCCACTAGCTGCTCTGGGATCACTGGATCATCGTTGTCTGGTTTTATACCCCAGACTACTATAAAGCAATCTATACTGTGGTGCCAACCTATAGTCTCAATATCATGCCATTTTCCAGAGACTTATCAATGAATTGTTGAATAACAGTCCTCCTGTGTCCCTTATAAATTTATTTTTGACAGGTTTTGTGGTGCACGCCTTTAATACTAGCACTTGGAAGGCAAAGGCAGCAGATCTTTTGCATTTGAGGCCAGTCTGATCTTCATAGGATGTTCCAGGCCAGCTAGAGCTACATAGTAAGAACAAGTCTCCAAAAATATTTTTTAAAAGGTATGTTTAGTACTATGAGCATCCTTCTGACTGAGGCAAATGGATGAATCTTAAACAGTATGTATGCTGTTATGATATCTGAGTCCTGCACATGTAGGTAATAGTAAGTTATAGCTAGCTCTTTTAACAAGAAATTGGAAAAGAGTTTAAAACATGAATTTTAAAATTGCCAGTGAGCTTCTACCCAGTAAATTACATTCACACACACTTAGCATAGTCTTACCTGCCTGGTGGTTGATCTTTTACTAGCGTGTATTATTTAAATGTGCAAATACTGTGTTTGTGTTTAAAATGTTAAGAACACTTTAAGTCTTCAGTGCAATTGTAGATTACATATTAATACTTCAGCAATAATTTAAAACACCATAAAATCGTGGTCTTGTGCATTGTTTAAGTCTGTTCCCTACTTGTGAGCTCCCCAGTTTAAAATATGCTTTTGATTACAAACTCTCAACATGGATCAGTTCAGTTAAAAGTTTTTTAAGATACTCATTTAGAGATGTACTCTCTGTTCTATAGATAGGTGGATGGATGGATGGATGGATGGATGGATGGATGGATGGATGGATGGATGGATGGAAAGATAAAGTGATAGGTAGGTAGACAGATAGGCAGGCAGGCAGGCAGGCAGATAGACAGACATATAAATAGAAAGAAATCTCAAAGATACAATCTTTGAGTCAGGGTCTCACTGTGTAGCCCTGACTGGCCAGAAACTCACAGAGACCAGCCTGCCTCTGCCTCCCAAGTGCTGGAATTAGAAGTATGAATAAGAAGCTTGACTATGTGGGCTAAATAATCCTTGTAATATTAATTCTTTTAGATTTTTCATTATTATAGTTATCATATTTGGTTTTGAGTATGGTAAGCAAGTGCTCTATCTTTGTGCTATATTCCCAGCCTTGTGTGACTCTTATAATCCTGTACTGTGTTAAGGTTTTGAGATGATGTAGCAAACAGTGATAGGCTTTTCCAGTATTCATTCTTTTGTGCATATTTGCCTTTTCATCTTATATTTTCTTTAACCTGAAAATTTTGTAATGTTTTGTAGTTCAGGTCTGCTTATTAGCAAATCTTTAGCTTGTTTATCTGAAAGACTCTTTTATTTTATTATTTTATTTTTACAAAAAAACCCATTATCTTGTGCATGCTAGGCAAATGTTCTACCAATGAGGTATATCTCAAAACTTGATGTGTTTGTTTGGGTTTTGATTTTTCAAGACAGGGTTTCTCTGTCTTGGAATTTACTGGGAAGGGCAGGCTGGCCTCAAACTCGCAAGTACTGGGATTAAAGGCATGCACCACCTGGCTTAGATGTGGCTTGATGAAGTAGAGCATGGAAGTGCAGAAATGACTGACCATGAGCTCGATCCTCCTGTTTCAGTCTTCCAAACAGGAATTACAGACAAGAGTCACAATGCCCAAGCATCATTTTAACTTTAAAAGGACCTTTGTGGGAGGAGGTGGCAGAGAGACCTGGGGTATTTTGGGAAACCCAGGATGGTTGGTGAAGTTAGTTATACTTCAGTTTCTGCTTCTGGTAACAAAGTTGGCTTTGTTCTGCATCTTGGGTAGAAAGTTGCAGTTCCATAAAAACTAAAAATTCAGTTTCAAGACCACACCCTGGTAGTGTGCAGCTTAATCCAGCTCACTAATTACTAGTCTACAAAATGACTTTTCATTTTATGAGAGAAGGAATCTTGGGCTTTCTTTTTCCTTCTGTTTTATCTGTAATTATCATGTGTTTAGAGCATATAGGATGTGGTAGATTGAATGTAAATGGCTCCCATAATCTCTCAGGGAGGGGCACTATGGGGGGGTGTGGCTTTGTGTAGTGGGTATGGTCTTGTTGAAGGAAGTGTGTTACTGTAGGGGTGGGCTTTGAGGGTTTTTATGCTCAGGACTGAGACACCACCCAGTGTCCATTTCCTGTTGCCTGCAAGATCTAGGACTCTCAGCTACCATCCAACATATTAGCATGCTCAATTAAATGTTTTCCTTATAAGACATAGGATCAGTTGAAGCATGAATTCACTGTGCCACCTTGATGGAGAATTCTGATTTTTTTATTTATATTGATTAGAGAAATAGTGTAATTCAGTAACTTTATTTACTTTAAAACCAAACAAAGAGGCCTCCATGGTAATAGAAATGTAGGTAAAATATATTTTCATATAGTGTTTCCATTTTCTCTTTAAGGTCACTATAGCTAGGTATTTGAATAGAACACAGAGAGAATATCTTGGCACCTATCCTACCTCTACTTCTGACTGATCTCCTTTCCTCAGTCCTTAATGGAGAGAGGAACTAAGTCGATGGGAAGCTAGGGTTTCCAACCTCTGTGTGGGAAGCCCATAGTTTGATTGGGAAGAATATTTGAATTGTTGGTAAATTTGTGATAGAGTGGGAGACTTCCCAGAAAGTAACTGTGCCTGAACTTGGAAAAAAGAAGATAAGTCTTTCTTTTTTGCTGTTTGTCTCAAACTATGTTCTACCCATATTTCATTTAAATATGAAAAAATTAAAACAACTTTCAGATTTTTATTCCATTGATTTCAGACTTTTTATTCTGTTAACTGTTTGCAGAATTGTATTGTGATTTACAGAAGCATTTTAAATATTTCCAGAGGTTGACTATAGAACTTTCTATATTTAAAAATCCATCTAAATTTTATGCAAAATAAGTTCCTGTTGGCAGTACAAAACTAATGAAGTAGCAAAAACACCTGCTAGAGCAAAGTGATTCTCACCAACCGCCTTAACTCTCCTTAGAAAACACACCCAGCACTCAGGTATGGACTTCTGTTTTTAGCTGAAGTCTTGAAATGTACATGTGGTCGTTCCTACTGAGTCATTTCAAAACTGGCATTATTCTCTTAAGACTAGTCTCTTCTTAATGAAACTAAAATAAATATGCAAGTTAATATCTTACATAAAAAATTAAGTATCTTCTCGGAGGAAGTTTAATACAGAGCAGATGACTGGAGAAATGATTGCTTCATTGTTTTACTGAGGAAAATAGTGAAAACAAATGCCCCATCTTTAAATAACTTCATGACTGTGATGTGGTGCCTGAGTTAGGGTGTGGGAGACCTACAGCATGAGATGAGAGTTATCATGCAGCACTGAGAACAGGCTTTGCTTATTTAACTGGGCTGACATACTGCAGAGGCGAGCTATGTGCTAAAATTAGATATTAGAGTTCATCCAATAGCTGTACAAGTTATAACCCTTTTGCAACACGAACTTTGGGTTCATATCAGGACACTGCAATATGAGAATGTAAATCACTTGTGCCACATCCTTAGGAGGCCATTATACCATGGCTGCCTGCATTGCAGAGCCATCGAGTTATTAAAGATAGAATTTCCTCAGCTTATTGTTTGGCCTTTGTTTTATTTTTTCCTTATTGTTTTTCTTTCATATGTGGGAAGATGCTTTGAAAATGATATTTAATTCTCTAATATCCTAGTCCCTGTGATCCCTCAGATGTAAAATATATGTATTGGAAAGCAAGAATTGGGCAAGTATTGTGCCAGCACATTAGATTCTATGGGTTTTGTGGGTAAGGTAATGTAGAGACAGAATGACTTGTAATCAAATAGAACAGTGGTTCTCATCTCTTCCTAATGCTGTGACCCTTTAATACAGTTCCTCATGTAGTGATGATCCCCAGCCATAAAATATTTTCATTGCCACTTCATAACTGTAATTTTGCTACTGTTATGAATCATAATGTAAATATCTGTGTTTTCCAATGGCCTTAATGATCTTAGGTTACCCCTGTAAAAGGGTTGTTCCACCCCCAAAGGGGTCATAACCACTGAGATAGATCTACCAGCCCCAGTGTTTAACCTAATCTTCACTCCCTGTAGCAGCATAAATGAACGACAGACGGAAATTATAATAAAACATTTAGCTTTAATTGGGAAAGACTCAAAGAACCGGAGTTCCAGTGGAGAACAGGAAAGCAGAAGAGAAGGCGGGGAGCATGCCTGCAATCTTTATAAGTAAAAAAATCCTCGGGGGACCCCGCCCCACAAGCAAGGTGATTGGCTGGGTCTCCCCTACATCTCCCCTTTTTGTCTAAATAAGACAGAGCCAGGACTGGAGAGATGGCTCAGTGGCTAAGAGCATTGCCTGCTTTTCCAAAGGTCCTGAGTTCAATTCCCGGCAACCACATGGTGGCTCACAACCATCTGTAATGACATCTGGTGCCCTCTTCTGGCCTGCAGACATACAGACAAAATATTGTATACATAATAAATAAATAAATATTTAAAAAAAAGACAGAGCCAAACCAAATACAACTATATACAATAGGAACAAATAATAAATATACTAAACATTTTATTTTAAAGAGTCTAAATAATGTAGAGAGTAACTACAGTTATCTAATCTTTAACTCCATCAAAAATCTGAGAAGGGAAGTAATATTACTTAACAAATGAGAAATATCTAAAATGTGCAAGAAATGACAGAGACAACTGACTACCTGGGCAATCACCCAAAGTCTCGTTAGCAATGTTGAGTCAACCAACTTTGGCTAAGGCCTAACATAACTGACATACCATTATTAAAGGCAAGGAACTTTCTTAGAACTATCCTACCCTGTCTTGGGAAGATAAGACAATCCTGTTTCATATCTTTGTCAGTAGTTGAGGTATGGGCTTTTCTTAAGGCAGCTGGGTTCCTCTTATTCAGGCAGTAGCTGTACTGCTGCAAACTCAGCCAAGGCAGGCAGGGAGAGGTTAACGTGCTCAGGCCGAGTAAGTCTGGCGGGCAGGGCGGGGCGGGGCAGCAATCTTTATAAGTAAAAAATATCCTCGGGGACCCCACCCTACAAGCAAGGTGATTGGCTGGGTCTCCCCTATAACTCCTTATTAGTAAAGGTTTACTTAATTCCTTGTCAGCACCTGTCTTAGGTAGGGCTTCTGTTGCTGTAAGGAAGCACCATGACAAAAGCAAGTTGGGAAAGAAAGGGTTTATTTGGCTTAGACTTTATATTCCTGTTCATCATCAAAGGAGTCAGGGCAGGAACTCTGACAGGACAGGAGCCTGAAGGCAGGAGCTGTTGCAGAGGCAACGAAGAGGTGCTGCTTATTGGCTTGCTTCCTGTGGCTTACTGAGATTGCTTTCTTATAGAACCTAGGACCACCAGCCCAGGGATGACCCCACTCCCAGGGGGCTGGTCCTCCCCCATTGATCACTATTTGAGAAAATGGAGGCATTTCCTCAGCTGAGGCTCCTTCCTCTGATGACTAGCTTGTCAGATTGACACGCAACCAGCCAGCACACCACCTTCCTTTGGTTTGGACAGATATAGAAAATACTAGGTGCTGAGAAAGTGTCACATAATCTCTCCTTCAGGAAACATTTAGGCTTTTGGCTAAACAGACACATTTACTGAATGTTATATTGCACAACATTGTCCTGTGCATTTTCTCACTTAGTCCTAACAGGCACATACAGTACTGGATCCAGTACGTTTGTTGTATATAGATTTAGGCTTTACTTGCCTTCAGTTTACTAAGTAAGAAGTAGCTGAACCAGACTCAACACAGAGTTCTTAACCACTATGATTTAAAGCCTTATAAAATATCATCCAGATATTCTACCAAATTTAATGGCAAACCATTAATTTCTTAATTATATTCACTGTTTGCCATATCTAATATTGTAAATTGAGTATTGTAAATTGGGTGGCTTTGGAAACAGAAAGATATATTTTTTCTTTCTTTTTGTTTATTTGTTTAAACAGGGTCTCCTATAGGCCAGCTCGGTCTAGAGTCAGTATATAGCTGACCTGGAGTTCCTGATAGTCCTTCCTCTGCCTGCTAATGCTGGGATGAGATGTGCACATCACACCCATTTGTGTATGGTTTATCCATCCATCCTTTCCCCTCCCCTCCCCATATGCAGGCTCTCTACCACCTGAGCTATATTCCCGGCTCCAGATTAAATTCTAACAGTTCTGGGGGCTAGAAATTTAAGATGAGAGTCTTGGTGGGTAAATTTGGTTTCTTACAACTCTCTGCTTACAGACAACCACTATTGTGCTCAGAATGTTTGTGTCCCAGGACTTAGATGGTGACATACTAACCCCACGGTGAAGGTAGGAAGAAATGGGCAAGACGTGCTCATAGAAGAAACTATCCCCTTACGAAAACTGCAGAGGGACGCCTCATCTTTTGCACCCCATGAGGACACAGTAAGATGATGTTACCTATAAGGAAACAGTTCTCAGCAGATACCAAATCTGCCAGCACCATAGTCTTGGACTTACCAGAAATATAAGAAATATATGGTGGTTATTTATAAGTCATGAAGATTTCTCATTGGTTGTTTTAGTCTGCTTTGCTTTGTTTTAGTTTTTTTTAAAGATCTCACTTTTCAACCTGGGCTGTCTTTGAACTCATAGCAATCTTCCTTCCTCTGCCCCCGAAGCACTGGGATGAAAGGCATGAGCTACTGTGTCCGGTTTACACTATTTTGCTCCAGCAGCCTGAAGAACTAAGGCAGTGGTTTGTTGTTTGTGTTTGATTATTTATTTTTTGAAAGGTTCCTTTTGTAGCCTGGATGGCCTATAACTTATAGTTTCTGCCCCTCCCTTCCAGGTGTTTTGATTCTAGGGCAGTGCCACCATTTCCAGCTCTCTTGTTGTATCCTCATGTCTGCCCTGTGTCTATATGTTATCAATGTTTTGGGGAGACCCCATTTAAACCTCTTTAAAGGTAAATAAAGGTATATTCTAAAGTAGTTAGGGCTTCAGCATGGATTGAGGCGAGCATAATTCAGCCTGTAATGATGCATATGTAGCACAAAACATGTGACACCATGTAGAAAACAGGAACTAAGAGTGTTTACTATGTATGAGACACCCTCCCAAACACTCCGTGTCATTTCATCTGTAAGTAGATAGCACTCTCTATACTGTTCTCTTTTTAAAAATGTAATTCTTCAGCTGGAGAGTTGGCTCTGCTTTTAAGAGCAATTGTTGCTCTTGCAAATGATTCACATTTTACTCCCAGCACCTATATAGAGGTTTACAACCATCCATATCATAACTCCAGTTCCAGGAGATCTGACACTCTCTTCTGACCTCTGTAAGTGCCAGGCATGTAGGCAAGATACTCAATACATATAAAATAAAATGAATTCATATTTTAAAAATTGATTTTTTTAGCAAGGTATGGTGGTGCACTCAAGAGGCACAGGCAGTGAATCTTTGTGAATTCAAAGTCAACTTGCCCTCCATATATAACTAGTACCAGATTAACCAGTGCTGCATAGTGAGACTCTGTCTCAAAAACAAAAAGTATTATTTTTCAATTTGTCTAGTTCTTTGATAGTTTCATTCATGCATATATACATTTTAATCATTTTCACCACCTCATTGCCCTCTCATTCCTGCTGCTCTAGAATCTCCTTCTTTCCAAATCTCCTTCCTGCTTTGATGTCTTTTTGCATCAGAGAGAGACCCACTGAATTTAATTAGGATAGTCCGTGTGGGTGGGAAGTTATTTGCTGTAGCTATGCAGTTTATCAGGAACTATACCACTAAAGAAAGTGGCCAGCTCCCAGTCCCACCTCTCAGCAGCCATAAACTGCCAGCAGTCCCTCAGGGAGGCATGGGACCAGATGAACCTCACCCCAATCTGTGATAAAATGTTGACTAGCCCAATCATGTGCATGTTTTTAAATTTTATTTTTTCTTTGATGATTTTATACGTTATATAATGAATTATAGTTGTGGTAGATACTATTCTTATCCACATTTATTTTGACCTTGATGGGTGGAGAAGAGGAAGGTATTTTAGAAAGAAGTCAGTCATAACTGAGTCAGGAAACAGAAATGAAGGAAGCATATGGGGACAATGAGGAGATACCACTGCTGGGTGACGTAGGAGGGTCATTTATCTATGTGTTACTTTCATTGGTTAAGAAAGAAACTGCCTTGGCTTTTTGATAGGACAGCAGCTTAGATAGGTGGAGAAGACTGAACAGAATGCTGGGAAGAAGGCAATGAGGCAGACACCATGATTTCCTTTCCCAAGACAGATGCTAGCTAGACTCATGCCGGTAAACCACGACCTTGTGGTGGTATACAGATTATTAGATATGGGTTAGTCAAGATGTGAGAGTTAGCCAATAAGAGGCTAGAACTAATGGGCCAGACAGTGTTTAAATGAATACAGTTTGTGTGTTGTTATTTCCAGGGCTAAGCTAGACGTGTGGGAGGCGGGCGGGATGAAAAGCAGGCCTGCTCGCCTCCTCACTACACCTGGGAAAGAGCAAATCTGAGGAACTAACAGGATGCACTTCTGAAGGCTAGCATTATGATTCTTAGCTAATTGCTCAGTGAGGTTATCCCAGTTCTGTAGATTAATGTTCTGTAGATTAATGCAAACCAAGGAAGGATCATTCGTATTCCAGCCACCCAGACCCAAATAATCACATAGAAACTATATTAATTACAACACTGTTTGGCCAATGGCTTAGGCACATTACTAGTTAGCTCTTACATCCTTAATTAACCCATCTCTATTAATCTGTGTATTGCCATGAGGCTGTGACTTACTGGCAAGGTTCTAGCGTCCTTCTCCTTCGGTAACTACATGGTGTCTCCTTGACTCTGTCTATTCTCTGTCTCTATTCAGATTTCCTGCCTGGCTTTACTCTGCTAAGCCATTGGCTGAAACAGCTTTATTTATTAACCAATAAAAGCAACATATGTACAGCAGGACATCCCACATCAGACTAATGTTTCAGTGGTAGAATGCTTGCTTTTTTTCAATTTTTATTTTATAAGCATTGGTATTTTGCCTGCATGTATGTTTTTGTAAGGGTGTTGGGTCTCCTGACAATCTGCCATGTGGGTGCTGAGAATTGAACCCAGGTCCTTTGAAACACACACACCCACTACTTCTACTACTACTACTATTATTACTACTACTACTAATAATAATAAAATTAATAAAGTTGTTTAAAATAAAAGACTATTATATTGTTTTATAGCATACATATTTTTAGACTTTAGGTAATATCCAAATACTAATTTAAAGCCTAGTACTACTTAATATATTTGATTTGATTTATAACATATACACCAAACATATAAAGCAGGTTAAAAAAATTATAAGTTTTATTTTATTCTGTTGGCAGTAGAGTATTCTGCCTTACAAAAAAAAATATATAAACCAATTCTTACTATTGTTCCCCCAAAACAATTTGGTATTTGCAAGTCCAGATTACACCTGCCAAAATGTCAATAATATTTTTCACTTTCATTGGCTGTGTTCTCCCTTCACTTCCCCTGTGTCTTTAGACAAATGGAACCAGTATTTTAGCAACAGTTTCACCAGAAATAAAGGAAAGGAAGACTTTATTCATTTCTTGAGGGTGCGTAAAAAGATAGATGTTAGCATCCACAGTATAAAAGAAGACAAAGTATATCTAATAAGGCAGTGTAGGAGTTGGTGTGCCTAACTGTACATTTTCTCACATAACTACTAAGTTTCACTGCCTAGCAGTAAACATATTAATATATCATGTAGGAATTCATTAAATTGCTTTCTTAAATATCACAGTATATAATCTTTTCATAGATTGTAGAAGTAAAGTGCTTGGAATGCTAATTAAGTAGAATTCAAAGCACATACTTCATGAGGAATAAGTAAGAAAACAGAACAGTTGTACCTCAGTTGGACTGGGCCAACTGTGAAGATAGATGTATTAGTTAGGATTCTCTAGAGGGACAGAATCGATAACATAAAGATATATAACAGTTGCTCAGTCTTTGAGGCTGGATGACTCAGTGATAGAACTTTCCCACGGTGGCTTTCACATCTGGGATGCTGGCAACCCAGGAGGTGCTTCAACATTCCCAGACTGGAAGTGAAAGCCTGGAAGGTACCTGGAGAGTCAGTTAGTGGTTCTCAGTCAACGAGAGAAGCCTAGGAACTGGTTCTGATACCAGCAAAGGAATTAGCAGCAACGATAAGGTAAATTACTTTGGCATCAAGAAGGGAAAGGCCAAGTGAGAAAAACTGGAGGGATAACCGCAGGACCTTCATTGGCGACAATCTTTAACAGTGCTGAATTAAAGACTGTAAAATCTTTTAGCTAGTCATTGCTACTAATGCATTTGGATTGTAATTTTTTAAATGATACATATTTAAAGATATATTTGAAATAATGAGATTTTGGTTGTTTGGTAAACTGGATGTAAATGGACCTTAAATTTGCAAAATAAAGCAGATATATAGATCTGGAAAAAAAACTGGAGGGATAAGCATCCTTCTGCCATGCCCTTTTTCATCTTTGATGCCGCTGGAAGGTGCTGCTCACACTTGGTTTTCCCACATCAGTTAAGGCAATTGGGACAGTTCTGAGAGTATCCTCCATACTCAGATGATTCTAATTTGTGGCAAGATGACATTAAAATGAACCATCACAATAGAGAATGGCAGAAACCGTATAATCCAAATTATATTAAAGCTATGAGTCCCCTTTGTAATATCCCAAGGAAGCTGGCATTCTGCCTGGTTTAGCCCTATACTCTCTGTATAGAGATACTCATTATTTACCAGCACAACTCAAGATTTTCTTATTTAGAAAAATAACTATATATCCTTCTATTCTTATTTCCCCATCCAAACTCCACAGAATAATCTCTCCAACAATCCTTCACCTGTTTGAACTCAGCCACCCTATCATATACTGTCCTACTGTGGCATCACTAACAAAGATGCTTCCTAAGCCAGAGCCAGGATGTTTATCCATTTATACTCAGCAGCTGAATTGTTGTCATCCCTGGAGCAGGCTGGAGGGAGTGTTTCTCATTTGATGGGTCACTAGATCAGGGAAGGAGGAAGTCCTACATGTGGACCTAGGTAAGAGTCTTAAGACTTAATTTAAACGTGGTTGCAGCAAAGGTAAGGGCCGTGACATTTTATTTGCTCTAATAAACCAAGACAAAAGTTTTGATTCATGTCATTAACATTCAGCAGAGCCTGTGATTTTGAGTTTGAGCCTCGAGTTCCATTCTCCTGCCAATTTTACCATTGTCCAGTTCTGTATCCCTGGGCAATCCTCCCACTGACTCAGAGGTTCCTATACAAAGACACATGCTATTTTTCTACCCATAAAGATACATTCCTCTTCCTGGTCTCTCTTCTGTGAATCCCAGCACTCTCACATGTGGATTAGCCTCCTATTCCTTTGCATCTTTTGCTCTACTGAAACACTTGGTTGTGGTTTTGATCACCCGAGGCTTTTGTTATTGGTCTCTGAAATAGTAGTTCTTGAAGGTGAAGACTCAGTCTTGGTTTGTAACTTGGTACGTATGCTTCCTAGAAGCAGTTTTTAAAAAAATAAAAAGAAGAGGTAAGAAATTAGAATGAGGAAGTTAGACTAAATTATCTAAATAGCCTCTCAACTAAAACTCCATATTTCTCTATCCTTCAGTGCTTAGATTCCTAAGCAACTTCAGAGTTTTAGAAAGTCTGTGTGAAGAAAATGAGTTTTAAAGTGGTTACATCAGAACAAGAAAACTATAAATAATGTATTCATATATGTTATTAAATTTTAGGACTGAGGTTTAGAATTCATTTAATGACCCATTTTATTTTATAAATGAGGAAACTGAGGCAAACTGAGATTAAGTTGTCTGCCTGAACTCCTTCACATAGCTCAACTTTCAAGCTCCTCAGCCTGAATCTTTCAAAAAAGTATCTACAAATAAAAGTGAGGTTCGTTGCCCTTTTATAGCAACTTACAGATTTCTGGCCCTAAGTCAAACCTCAAGAAACAAATCTCTCCCAGACAAACTAATAAAAATGTGTCCTGTCTTCCTTCCAGAATTGTCAGAGGATGTCATAGTACTATGTAGATTGCTCCTTCAGAATGTTTGCTAGCTAGGACTGTAGTCATGTGACTTGCTGTTCCTTGGATGGGAGTCCAGGCTCCATGTTCTGGTGGGAAGCTGTGGGTAGTGCTGCTCTAATACCAACTTCTTGGCAAGCAGCCTTAAGGTACAGCTGTAAGGTGACCTAGTACATGGCCAGGGCCAGGGCCTGGGCTCGGGGCCAATTCTAAGAAAACTTGAGCCAAACCCATTGGAACTCATTCCCAGTGTACTAAAATTGCTCTCAACTAAAATTTTAGATCAGAGAATTTTCTTATTTAGCATAAGAACTACTTCAGTTTAGAAGGTCATAGAAAAAGTATTTTGATATTTATGTTCCTTTTAGGGACCAAAATATATATAAAAAAGACATTAGATTATTCAAGAAGCTATGGAAATATTTTTAAAGCAACAATTTTCATACTATATGGTGAGTATCTTTTATCTTTGAACATTGCATATTAAATTGCAAAACTCCTTCAAATGTAAGGTGACCTTTTTGACTAGTTATGTCAGCTTGACAGAAGCTAGAGCCATTTGAGAGGAGGGAACATCAACTGAGAAAGAAACCTCCAGAAGATCTAGCTACTGGAAGGCAAGCCTGTAATTAGTTATTTTCTTAATTAGCAACTGATAAGGGTGGGCTAGCCCATTGTAAATGGGGACACACTTGGCCTGGTGGCGCTGTGTCCTATAAGAAAGGAGGCCTAGCAAGCCATGAGGAGCAAACCAGTAAGCAGCACCCCTCCATGGTCTCTCCATCAGCTCCTGGCTCCAGAGTCCTGATCTGTTTGACTCCTGCCCTGACGGCCCCCATTTTTTGAACACTGTCTTAGCTAGTCTAATGTTAAAGACTGTTCTAGTTTGCTTTTGGCTACTGTGATAAGACACTAACATAAACCAACTTGGGAGGAAAGGGTTTATTTCATTCCTTACAATTCCCAGGTCACAGTCTGTCACTGGGGGAAGTCAGGGTAGGGATTCAATGCAAGAACCTGGAAAATGAACTGAAACAGAGATCATGGAGGAACATTGGTTACTGGCTCAATTTCCATGACTTGCTTAGCTCACTTTCTTATGTAACCCAGGACCACCTTCCTAGGGCTGGCAAAATGAGCGATGTCCTCTTACATCAATCATTAATCAAGAAAATACTCCACAGGCTTGCCTGAAGGCGAAGGTGTAAGTCACAACAATCCCACACCAGTTTGGAATTATGATTAATAGAATGGTTATTTATTTAAAGGGGAAAAAACTTACAGATCACCGTCCCAGACAACAGCCCTCTGCGCAATCAGGAAGGGAGTCTAGTTGCCTGAAGCAGAGCAGGAAGTAAGAGAGAGAGGAGAGGGAAGTGGCTGCTTTTTTAAAGGGAGAGAGACCATGCCCCAATGGGCTGGTATCTCAGCGGCTATTGGCTGAAGGAGCGGGAGGAGCTCCAGCAACACCTCCCCCTTTTGTTTAAGTAAGAGAGTTCTAAACCTACTACGAAATTATATACAATATGTACAAATATCCTATTCTTAACTAGCTTAGGTCTTGTATAATAAATAACTTGGCCAAGTCATGAGAGAAAAATAACTACATTTATATAGTCTTCAACCCCATCGAAGATCTGAGAAGGGAAATAATGTTACCTAGATAATTAGGAAGTTCAGTAAAACAACTTCCAAAACATGCAACAAATCACAGAGACAACTGGCTACCTGGGCAATCACCCAAAGTCATGTTTGCAGCCTTGAAGCAACCAACTTTGGCTAAGGCCTAACATAACTGACCATTTTCAAAGGCAAGCAACTTTTCAAAACTATCTTACCCTGTCTTGGCAGGATATGACAGTCCTGTTTTATCCATTGATGCACGCTCTGTATCTCTGTCAGTGGTTGAGTTATGGGCATTTCTAATAATCTGCGTAGCCCACAAGGTGGTTTACCAGAGAAGATCTTAACCTGCGTCTGTCTGGAGTGGGAAAATCATGGCGACTGCCTTATTCAGCTTCTTTCTCCCAGCATTCTGTTCTGTTTTCTCCACCTACCTAAGGGTTGGCCTATCAAATGGGCCTAGGCAGTTTCTTTATTAATAAGAAATCACTCCCACATCATTTTCCCCTTTTCTGTTTAAACAAAAAAGAAAGGCTTTAACTTTAACATAGTAAAATTACATATAACAAAACAGTTATCAAGTAAGAATTACAGTTTCAATATTTATATCTGCTTTATCTTTTATCATAACTAAAGAAAACTATAACTATCTATCCATTCTTCAACTCCATCAAAG
>NC_022034.1:25505072-25506143 GCF_000317375.1 Microtus ochrogaster | reverse complement strand
TTTCTCTCCAAACTGCTTCCTGCTGAATGGGGGCGTCATTAATTAGGTCTTTCATGGTATAACCTGTGTGCTAGTTTCATCTCAGTTGGCAGTTGAGCGAAGCAATTTTTTGAGGGTGTTCACAGGAACTTTTCTGGAGGTCGTGGTCTATCATACCGTATTGGGATAGACGCAATTCACAGGGTTTCATCCTCTGTGAAAACAAAAGAAGACCCTTTCCAAAGCATCATATCCTTAGACCCAAATTCTGAAGTCATACCCTCATGATATCCGCTCTGGTTCCACTTGGCAGCCCATATAATGAAATGTGTCTCTGTAGTTAGCTCCTTCACAGTCAAAAATTTTAAAGAAAACACAATAACACAAAGAATCCAGACTCTCTGTGAATTTTCCATTTTTATGTGGCTTATTTTTCTTTATTTCACTTAATCTATAACTATCTGTACTCTGTCTCTTTAAAGACTTTACCCTTTTTTTTAAACCATTAGCTTTATTCTCTATATTCTTTTTCTTCTCTTTCTCAAGCCTACGTACATTTATTCAACACTGTGGTCTTTTATGTCTGAATCTGTTTTATTGTGAATCTGTAATATTTTTACTATCCAGGAGCACTTTGTTTTGCGCCTTTAAATCACTAAGCGCTTAAGAATCTAAGCTGTGACATTCCTAGGTCAAAAATAGGTACTGCAGGCTTGCCCCGCCCAGTCTAACATGGCGGAGCAGCTCTTGACTGAATCAGTTGCCCCTCTGAGCTGCAGAGCAGAGGGCTGCTGTCCACCTCTCTCCAATATCAAAATGGAGGACGTACCATTTTCTACTAGCCTGGGGCTGCCAGGTAGGAGCCGCACTCAGCACTTTAACTCTGAGACTGAGTGTGCGGTACAGAAATTCTTTTCGTCCAAGTTACATCCAAATCTGATGTGCAGAGCACTGCACAGTCTGAAAACACGTCTCTGCATGGCGGCAGGAATCCGCCATGCTCTTTCGCCTGCCTAAGCCTGATTCTGCCGTCTGCCCAGGTGCAGGCTGGGAGCGCTGAGCCATCAGCAAGGTCTCAGAGCACTCTCCTTT
>NC_022034.1:25491680-25503457 GCF_000317375.1 Microtus ochrogaster | reverse complement strand
ACAATAGGGTGTCTAAAACATAGTAAGATTGATAACAATGTTTCTTAAAGGTGATTCAATCTGAACAGGTTAAATATGCATATAAGTATGGAAGTTGAATGAGGAAGTAGTTGTCAATGACCTTGAGGTACATTATTAACTTGGTTCCAAGTGGAGTAAAATTTTGATTTGTAAAGGCAAGCTTTAAACACCATTTCTCAAAAACTATTCCCAGACCAGGTGACTAGCTTGTATCAGGTTGACAAAACTAATCAGCATAAGGACCACTGGCAAAGTAGTTAAAACTGTGGTCATAAAGTCACATTGGCTGAACCCAGACTGCAGGTGTGCCATCTCAGGGGTTGGATCTTAGCCTGCTAGAGCCTAGATGTTTTCATCTGTAAGTGGATAAGTGTTTAGCATTAGGTTGTTAGAAAGTTAACTAAGTCATGTAAAATGTAGCACACTGCCTATAGCATAGTTTCTAATTTTAGTTGCTGGTTTTTTTTACCCATACTTCTATAATAGGTTTGAATCCCAATTCTGTAATATTCACAATCTAGCACAGAATTCTGAAAAGCCAGAAATACCTTACATCAAAATATGTAGAAAGTCCTATATGGATAGGTTTGTGTTTAATCCTCTTGTCAGAACTTGAGTGAAAGACTTAATCTGAGGGTTTTCACTGACTTAAGTCCCTGAAGACCTTCCCAAATATCATTTCTTCACCTCCCAGAGCCTTGTTAAAGGAAAAACAAATAACCAAGAGGGGTAATGTTCGCTTGTAATCTTAGCACTAGTAAGGCTGAGGCAGAAGGATTACAAGGTTGAGGGCACCCTGAAATTACATAATGATTTCTTAATAGGCCTAAGCAACAGAAGACTTTGGGGGATGGATGTGGGGAGTGGGAGAACCAATAACAGAAAAAGCTGAAAAATGTATATAAATTGTGCCTGCCTGCCTCATGGGAGATACTGGGAGGAAGTCAACAAAGGCTGGAGACTTCTAGCAGGAAGGTATTTCCTAGTTCAATAGTCTGCCTCAGTAGTTTGCTAATGTTAGCAAAAGAGCCCCTGGATGAAGATTGTCCCTACCCTTAGAGATTTTGTGAGTAGGTTTTGTTTGGAGCCTGAGAATTCATTCATTCATAGTCTCTCTCTCTCTCTCTCTCTCTCTCTCTCTCTCTCTCTCTCTCTCCTCCTCTCCTTCCGTCCCTCTGTCCCTTCCTCCCTCACTTCTTTCCTCCTTCCCTTACACCCTTCTTCCTCAAGTTCTTTGGTATTCATGATGCTGGTTTAGGGACCACACTTTGAGAACCTCAGTAAATACACATGTACCTATTGGCAATGTGGTTTCTTCTCTCTCCATTCAGATGGCCTCTATATTGCCAGAATTCTGGTCTGTTCAATAATCTCTTCCCACCTTCATATTGAGCTGCACTTTCTGCCATCACTTGAAGATTGGATCACATCTGCTTGAAACTTGGGATGATAACAGGCTGATAATGTGATACGCGCGCATTGGATCTTGTCCCAGCTCTGTATTATAGTGCTGACTCCTAGCACCTAACACCACTTTCATCCTGCTGACCCAGACTCTGAATGTGGGCATAGTGACTCTCAGATTTGTCTTCGCAGCAACTCTTTGAAGGGATATTGTTACCCATTTTATGTATGGAGAAATGGGAGGTTAAAATGTGGCTAGAAAGTATCTACCAGAGAAACAGGGATCTTTGTCTGTTTTATTCTCTCTTATTGTCAAAGTGTTTAAAGCAGTGGCCGACCATGCTGATGTTCAACAAATGTTTACTGGTTGACTGAAAGGTCATGAGCAAGAGGGGTCCAGGGTATGAAAGCAATTGTGCCTTAAGCACTATTCCATATTTGCCTTATTTTAGCCACTTTTCCTTTATCACTACCTGAATTAATAAATTATGAGTCATTTTGAATCCATTATTATTGTTTTGTGTTGATTCCTCATTCCCCGTTGCTGCTGTTTTCTCTCCTCATTAAATAGTTGCTGTTGTTTATTGAAATATTTCTCGTTTTTGTGTTGTCTACACAACTTTTATCAAATGCCTCTTTTCCCCCTCAAGGTAAATTCAATGCATATATCTCTGTTCTAAGACAGGGAGGTAGTGTGGAATAGGAAAAACAAATTAAAATCAGGGTTCTGTGGGTAAGTCATATCTTCCCTGGTTCAGTCTCCCCAGCTATAACCTTAAGAGTTGGAAAGATGATTTTTCCTGCTCAAACACAGTAGTTTGTTTTGTTTTGTTTTTTACTCTTTGCTCTTTGGAGGCCTGCCACCCAGCTCCCAAATAAATACATGGAGACTTATTCTTGCTCATGAATGCCCTGCCTTAGCTTGACATTTTAAAACCAGCTTTTCTTAACCTAAATTATCCCATCTATCTTTCACCTTTGGGCTTTTGCCTTTCTCTATTCTATTTTCCTTTCTTTCCTTCTTACTCTTGGATGGTTGTGTAGCTAGGTGACTTGTCCCCTGGTGTCCTCACTCCTCCTTTTATCACCCTTCCCTTTTCTTCTCTTCTTCTATATATTCTCTCTGCCTGGCAGCCTGACTATCCCTCTCTCCTGCCTAGCTATTGGTCATTTAGCATCTTAGTAGACCAATCAGGTGTCCAATCAGGTGTTTTAGACAGGCATAGTAACACAACTTTACAGAGTTAAACAAATGCAACATTAAAGAATGCAACACATCTTTGCATCATTAAACAGATATTCCATAGAATAAATGAATGTAACTAATATTCCACAAAAAACACTGTGTAGTGGTTAGATGCAGGGCTTATGGCACTGTGGTCAAAATCAGGTAGGGGAAGAGTTGAGAGTACAAAGGGGTGTAGGATAAAATAAATGCATGCATTTTAGTACAATGGGAGCAGTGTAAGCGCCAAAATCAAATAGTGAAATGAATAAATAGCTGTAAAGAAACCAGATATGGTATTGCATACCTCTAGTCCTAGAACTTGGGAGGCAGAGTTAGGAGGATGTTGACATCCAGGTCAACCTGGGCTTCAAAGCAAGTTCAAGACCAACCATAGATGTATAGTAGTAAGATCTTGTCTCAAAAAAGAAACAAAGGCTGGAGGTATAGTCCAAAGATAGAGTACTTGCCTAGTCTGTGCAAAGCCTGGGTTTGATATCCAGAACTAAAAAACAGGTGACATTTAAAGGCCTGTGCTCATGAGGGAGGAAGAAATCATATCTGCATGTTATGTGGCAACGGGAATCTCTGATGTCAGCCCATATCTAACGTCTTAATCCTCTCACTATTTGAGGTAGAAAGGCTGCTGACCTTCCAATAGCTATAAGCCAGGTTGATGGTTGTACAAACACTAACTCTATAATCCAGAAATTGTCTGCTCAAGACACACAAATTGTTTAAATGTTTGAGAAATTGCTCACAGTGGCAAAGAGAAAAGAGAAATGTCATGTTCTTGATAAATACCTCCTGACTTACTCTACCATTTATCAGTCAGGTGGCCTTGAGCAGAAAATATCTTCTCAGAGCTTTGGCTTCACTTCTGTTCCTCATGTAGATATTGGTGATAATAATAGCACCCAGCGAGATCACTGTAAAGAATAAGTTCTATGGACTGTCTAAGGCTGCTGTGTGATACCTAGAACACAGTAGATACCTATATCTAAACATGTCCATGTTCAGGATGCCTTAAAACCCTCAAAGGGGAAAGAGTTTACAACAAGAGTGTTTGCGTAGACTCTGTCCTTGGGTCCTTGGGTATTCAGATTCTGGAAAGTGTGTGCCACATTTATCTGGGACATTTCCCTACTTGTTTTATAACTTTAAGATCAGGATAGGAAGGAAAAACAGAACACATGCCTGACAGGAGAACCAAGGAACCCAGCAAGCATTATTATTTCTCCATCCAGGTGACGTGATGAAGGTTGAAAGGAGCAGCTAGTTACATCATGGCCAGTGTGGACTAACCGTGTCTTTTCAGTTTGAATGTATAATCATCAGGCTTTTAAATATGAATGTGGGCTAAGAGTGTAGTTGAGCAGTAGAGAATTTGCTTGGCATGTGCAAGGCCCTGTGTTTGAGTCTCAGCGACACTTAAGAACAAAAACAGGATGGTTGTTGCTGTAGCTAATACTAACAGTTGTCATTCTGATGGCTACCAACGGAAGTCTTTGTGGCAGAAAAATAAATCAGTTTTGCTAAGCTTTGGAATTAGGAAATATGCATTTAGGGTATGAAGTTTTAATTTAGAAGTCAAGTAAAATCTTACCATCCTGTTAGTCACTAAATATCTGACAGTTGCTGTAATGGTAAACATAGTTCTAAACACAGAGGTAGACCATAATGATCAGAACAAAAATTCTCAACTTTTTGGAATAGGAAATGAAGAAAATAACCAATGTAAATCAGTAAATCAGTAAAATAAATACCATATTAGAAGTAGTTAAGATGAAGCAAGAATAGACAGGAAAGGAGATGAAAATATCAGTAGAATTAGATCCTTATATGTTAGATGAGATGTCCATGGACATTTTATTGACAAGATATTTCCAGGTAAAACTGAATGCCAGAAAATGTGTATGAAAAATGTGAGGGGGGACCTTACTTTACAAGTCCTGGAGTGAGAGGTGCCTATCGCTTCTACAGAGCAGCCAGGTAGGAGGTCAGGGTTGATAGAGAAGGCGAAAGTGGCCAAAAATCAGGTTAGAGAGAAAGCAAAGGCCAACATAGAGTGCTTTATGGACATGTCAAAGACTGAAATGAGAAGAAAACTACCAGAGAGTTTTACATAGGAAAAATGTTAAGACACTCTAGACCATATTTTCACTGACTGCTTACTTGGTTTACTCTGCTAGTTTAATTCAAAGGTTTTGATTGTGTTTTCAGTGCTGGACATTGAACTCAGGACTTTATGTTCTACCACTGAGCTATATGCCCAACCCTCAAGTGTTTTACTTGTTCTCACAATAACTTTTTGAGGTAGGAAAAGCTATATTCCTTATTTTACAGCTTAGGAAACAGAAGACCAAAGGGTTAAATAAGTTGTTGAAGATCCCACAGCTAGGAAGGACAAAATCAGACTCAGGCCCAGGTAAATGTGAGTATCTTTGTGTTACTCTTCCAAATGCTTGAAAGATTGAGAGCAAGTGTTACTATAGTTGTTTTTCTTTCTTTTTTTAGTTATCAGTATTACCAGATCACATTGAGAATAAAATTAGTTCATTCTCTTTCATGAATATTAAACTTCTTAAGCTGATAAAAATATTCTCAGCATTTTGCTTTATAATTTCAAAGTTTAAAAAAACACTGAATTTTTCATGTTAATGAGCATGTTGGCGAGCCAGACGGTGGTGCATGCCTTTTAATCCCAACACTCAGGAGGCAGAAGCAAGTGGATCTCTATGAGTTTGAGGCCAGAGTGAGTTTCAGGACAGCCAAGGCTACCCAGAGAAACCTTTTATGGAAAAAACAAAAACATGTTGGTGCACCTCTCTTTAGTTATGTAGACAGCTGTTGGATGTTTGCTAATAATGTATTGGCTGGTTGGGAAATTTTGTTGTATTGCTTACACTCTTACCTTAGTGCCATCTAAATCACCACTGTGTGATTTCCTATTTATAATTTATCATTTTCTCATTTGTTAGATGAAACATCCCTTAAAGCATGCCACAGCAAGGTGAGCAAAAGTCAGGCTTGCAAAATTTTGGAAAAATAATTACAAAGCTTCATTAAAGAGTAATGAAAGTTGATTCATATAGTATCAGCGCTGACCAGTTTAGCAAACATCATTATTCCAAGTCATTTTTAGAGGCACCCAAACTTCAGCATTTATATTTCTCAAGCAATCTTTTAGGGAATAACAACAACAACAACAACAACAACAAAAACTCCTTTAGTAGAGGCTCTAAAAGTAAAATCACTGATTCCCATTTTTTAATTTCATGAGTGCTAAGATGGAAACAATGGACATTTTAAAACAGGGAACACAGATTCCTTTCACTCTGCTGTAGCTTTAACATTCCACCTTGGTAGCTAGCCAGACGTTTTGGCTTCTGGAGCCAGTTGCCTTTTGCATGCTGATTTTCCTGAGAAAGTCCCCCAAGAGTTTCTCCTTTGGAGCAGAGTCTATAGACTTCAGCCCTGTAGCAATGGGATACAGAGTGGGATGAAAACATTGAGGGGACAGTCTCTCACAGACGAATCAGTGACGTAGTCCCATTTTAGGGTTCTGGCTGCCAGCAAACATGCCTGTTAGGCCCTTATCACTGAAGGACCACAACCAGGACTTCAACAAAAATACTGAGTGTTCTGGCACAGCACTTTGCAGCAAATAAGTGAAGCGCAGGAATGCATATTTATGCACACGTGCAAACCATGTGTCTGTGTTCCCACATTCAAGTATTTATAGAACTTGCAATAGGAAGAATGGTCAAAAAGGTTTTGTGGTCTTTTTTCCATAAACACTGTTCAATATTGTTTATTCCACCCACTCACAACAAAAGGGATTAATAAGGCCAGACTCAAGTCCACAGAAATGGTATTATTGAGTATGTGTAGTAAAACTGGGAGATATTTATTGTTGGTAATAGACTTTAGGTGAGAGTTGTGTTGGTATGGAAACTGCATCAAACCTAAAATGGTCTTTTGAGAGGAAGTGGTTATTTTGGTGTGTCTTGTGGCCAGTTTCAATTAGGCATGAATGAGAGAGTTCCACACTTTTCTGAAAGGATCAAAAGCCAACACTTGGCCTTAACCTCCCTCACCTCTGCCCTTGCTGATCCTCTTTGGGAACTCAGCAGTTGCTGTCAGGTCTTGCCATTCCACTGCAGAAAAGAGCCGGAGCTATCAGCCTGTCAGGAGGAGATTGAGAAGCCAGGTTCTTTCTGGAGAGTGCCAGCCTTCTGCCCATAAAGAATTCTCTCAACTGATCAATGCGAAATTGACATGTTTTAAAATGTCCAGTGAAAGGCTCAGAAGCCAGTTTGCTGCTTTTTGAAGACTGTGCTCCCATTGCTCAGATTCTATTTTCCATTTCCCTTCAGTTCTTCAGCACTTATTTGTATACTCAGTAGTATACTAGACAAACAACTCTCCTGTCCTCAGTCAGCACAGAGCTCACAGCTGTGGTGTCATGGTACTTGATGCTGTGATTAATTGCCAATTACAAACATCTGATGAATATTTTAAACCCTTCCTTAGATGACTTGTTTTATAGCTGACATATATGGTTAGTTGAAAAGACTGAGGCTATGAAATTCGTTGCCACAAAAAGCAGAATTTAGTCCAAGTGTCATGCTTTCCTGATCTCTAATAGAGTATTTTGCTCTTTTGACACCTAAACCATACCTGTGCCTTATGGTCCAACTCAGTTCCAGCCTCGTTCCCAGTCCTTTGCTGGCAGTCCTCGCTGAGACCCACCTCATGGCCTAGGACCACTGCCGCTGGAGTGCCATCAGATGTAGCATTCATGCCCTGACTTCACATCAGAGCTTATATGCATTGCTTCTTTAGCCTCCCCCACAGCACCTAGAGCAGTGCTGAGCGCATGTGGAAGCTCAGTGGTAGCAATGAATAGCACCAACCTAAGGCATCTATCTCATCAGTAACCCAGAAGCATGCAGCGTTAACTTCCAGGCAGGCCATTCCAGGAATACATTGGTCAGCTGGTAGCTTAGCGATTGAAATCACTGTTGACTACCACCCACAGAAAAATGTGAAGCAAATAATATGCCTTATCATTTCCATTAGGGAATTACTAGTGAGTATGAAAAGGGGGAAATTAATGGACTAGATAAAGAAAAGAAATACAGGACATAGGAAAAGAAATGGTTTGGAAAAGGCAAAACCCAAATCCTAGCATTCCCATTCTTGGATGTAATATGTTTCTTTTTTTCATGACAAAACATCAAAGAGTCCTTGCAAGTCATTTAATTGATGATTGCTGGCCCATCTTATTGCTTTGTGCAGAAATAACTGTCTGTTCCAGTTTGAATTAGGAACAAACTAGAAGGACAGTTGCTTTGGGGAAAAATCAGTAAATGCAGAAGCCTAGTAACACTGGTATATTGTGGCAGTGAAAATGACAACTCAAAAAGAGGCTCCGCTTCCATGGGATTTCTCACTTTATAGGCTGGGCTTCCCACTGGCAGCAGCTGAAGCAGGTTATTATGTACGTCTGTCACGTGGTCCACTTCATCACCCAAATGGAACTGGGAGAGTAAGTCCCCCTAACAAGCCCCTTCAGTACAGTCTTAAAAACTACTTACAGATGTACTCTTCCTCTGTAGGGACACAAGGAGTTTCCTTGTGCTGTGCCCCATGGTACAGGAAATGCATTATCCCCATCCGAATTCAGGCATATGAGGAGGAAGCATGTGAAAAGAAAGCAGCTCACAAAAGCCCACACAGCGTTTGCAAAAGTCCTCAGAGGGGCTCACACACCCGTTTATGATAACGGCAGATAAAATCCTGTCTCTGAAGCTCAGTTCATTTCAAATGCTAATGTCCACACAGGGAAAGGAAACCACATCAGCATTCAGCTTTGACACAAACACTGCTAATCCTTTTTATTTATGATTGTCACTGAGCCCCTCTGCAGCATGCCAGGTCTCCATTTGTCTTCCAGCTTTGGCTACTTTGTGTGCTTCACTCAGAGGTTAGTTGTACTTTTTAAGTACTGTTTTGGATCTTGAATCGGGAGCCAATATGTTCATATTCAGATCAGCTTAAATTGGATATTTCTGTAGAATCATCCTGTTCAGTGTTAGATTTGTCTGCCATTGTTAAATCTCCTGCTTCACATGGTGTGGTCAATTCATGATTCATGCAGTCAATGAACAAATACTAAAATTTAACACGTGTCCCACTATCCCAGGCACTGACAAATAGGGAATAGAATCCTCTGTTTATACAGATAATAATTTAGAGAGGGGAGTCAGGAAACAGAGAAATATGTCAGTCTGTCAGTCAGAATAGATTACATTGTCTTGTGGCAATAAACACCTTTGTATCTCAGAGGCTTGAAAGAGCAATGTTTATTCCAGGGGTGCTGGAGAAATAACTCAGCGGTTAAGAGCACTATCCTCCCAGAGGACCCAGGTTTAGTTCCCAGCAACCACATGTCAGTTCGAAAAACAAAAACAACAACAAAGTTTATTCTTTATCACAGCATGTCCACTGAAGGGTCACTTCCATCCAGCACCCAGGCTATCCAGAGAACCACCATGGAGTAAGGCTAGTCTCGGGTAGAAAACCAAATGGTGAGCTGTACACTGACTCTCAAGGCCTACAGTGTGACACGTGGCACTTCTCTTAGTTTCTGGGCCCAAACAAGCCCCAGTTACAAAGGGCCAGAAAGAGCAGTCAGATCACGTGCTCGGAAAGTGAGAGGCTCTTGGCAGCCGAACTCCCCCAGATGCTGATGAGGAAAAGTGGGGTATAGGAGATATACCTGGGGAGGCTGTTTCTATTTGGCACAGAAAGTCCAAAAGAGTCCCCTACAGTGGCATCTGAGGTGCTTTCTCAGGCTGTGGGCAGAGGACAAGTTCCTGAAAAGGAAGCTGCAAGAGCAAAGTCAGCCTGGCTTGTTCCAGGAGGACGAGGACGTCTGGGGGGGGGGGGGGGCTGGAGTGAACAAACAATGAGGCAGACGTCTAAAATTAGGTCACAGGGGTTACAGGTCACAGGACACAAGGTAGACCCTTCTCATAAAGGGATCTGGCTCATGTAGATTTTTGTATGAAGACAAGGTCCAAGTCTTTTAAAATATTTTCCTTATAAAAATATTACATTATAGTAGATGCTCACTGTTGACTGCATGGAGGCATTAATCTTACACTCTTAGCAGATTACAAAGAAGCAAGAATGTTGATGAGAAAAATCAACAATGTCACTGCTAAGAGACAGTGACACTACTAGTAGTTTGTTATTTAGTATGGTTTTGAACAATGGGCATATTTTACATATTCTTTTACAATAAATTATTTATTTTAAAACAATAGCATTTTTTCCTAATTTTATATATATGTGTGTATATATATACACACACACATATATATATAAATCCTATTGTGAATGTTTGGGCAAACCCTGAAAACCCAAAAGGAGAATCCAAGAGTCCTTCATAGGCCCATTGTGCAAGGCTGTTGTTAGTGTTTGGGTATATTCCCAGTCTTTTTTCTGAGCACCGGCAGGCTGTGTAAGGCCAGTCACTAGCCACCCTGTGCTTCAGGTTCCTCATCAGTACAGTGAAAGTAGGAACACCTGCTTTGTAAGGTTAACGTAAAGTGTAAACAAGGTAAATAACAAATTTCTTACACAGTCTAATACCTGGCACAAAATAACTGCATGGAATTGCATACTGTTTTGTGTATTTCTAAATAGTTATCATACTTTATACGTTATTTTTTAACATGGTGTCACCAGTATTTCCCCAAATCTTTATTTCTTTTTATACATAGTGAGACAAGGTAAGATCTCACTATGTTACCCTGGTTGTCCTCAAACTTACTGCTATCTTCCTACCCTTCCAAAACGTTTTTTAATGACTGTATTACATGAACAAATAAATTTCTCTTAATTATGCCCCTTTTGTTGGACTTTCTTCTTTAATATGTAAATGTTGAGACAATTTCAATTTCTCAGAAAAATACAAAACCCTTCTTTGCCTCTGAACAACTTGAAAGAAGTCACCAACTTGATTTCCTCATCATTTATAAATACTGTAATGAAAGATTTCCAACAAGACACTCCCCTACATAACTCAAGTTCAAACAGCAAAATAGCAAATTAACATGGATACACACACACACACACACACACACACACACACACACACACATTTTTGAGACAAGGTTTCTCTGTGTAACTGCCTTGACTGTCCTGAAACTCACTTTATAGACCAACCTGGCCTTAAACTCACAGAAATCTGCCTGCCTCTGTCTCTTGAATGTTGGGATTAAAAGTATGCACCCCTATTTCCCAGCTCTCTGTTTTAAACTTTAAAAAAAAATTGTTTGTGTGCTTGCCACATGTGTGCAAGGTGTCTGTGGAGTCAGAAAGGGACGTCAGACCCCCCTGAAATCGGCAGTGCAAGCAACTGTGAGCCACTGGGTATGGATGCAGCATGAAAACCAAACACGAGCGCTTTGGAAGAGCAGCAGATGCTCTTAGTCACTGAGATACTTCTCAAGCCCTCTCCATTTCTAAACAGATTCTAACTTACGGAAAATGGTTCCAGCCCAAAACTACGTATTTAAATTATCAGTCAAGTATTAATCCCTCTTTTGTCTGGTATACTAGAATTATTAGGAGTGTTGTGGAAACAGTACATGTTCTTACTGTGTGCCATGCTCTATAGCCTGTCTACTTTGATTTTAACAATCTCTGATGGAGAATTTTTCTGGACACTTTTCTTGCCCCACCTAGGCTCTGATATCTTACCTCAAGTCATTTCTCTTTGGGGATGCCCCCTTCAGCTTGCCCGAACTCCAACACACACACTAGGTTACTTTTTTTTTGCAAAAAGATTCCCGTATTTTATGTGGGGTCTAAAATCATGTTCCAGATTGCACCTATATCCTCAACCCACCTGGACTTCCAGTCCCCTGTGTAGGGGAATGTGCTACAGTAGTGTTTCAGGGATATCCTGACTTATTGGAAAGCCAGGATATACTGAGAGCCGCAATAGGACAGCTCTGGGGATGGAGCTGCAATAGGACAGCTGGAGGGAGGGATAGAGCCGCAATAGGACAGCTGGGGGGGTAGAGCCGCAATAGGACAGCTGGGGGGG